>NC_046172.1:87455593-87588780 GCF_011064425.1 Rattus rattus
AACAGTGAATTTCTTTTTCCCAAGTCCTGCAAGGAAGCTGAATTAATTGGTCTATTACTTTTTTAAATCTTTATTAGTTGTTGCTATTTCTATATTGGATGCTTTAATCTATTTAAGTCATTTGATGTTCAAATTGTTCTAATTTTTTTTTGCAATCTGGGGATTCAACTTATCTTAGTGTCTGTTCTTTTTGAGGATTTTGTAGTTTAGTTTTAATTTAGGCTTAATGGACACATTCTTTATCAAACAGTATGATCAACCACTTCTTAAAAAGCTGATTCCCTTTTAGTGAAAATATTTTACTCAAACTAGAAATTAGGCTGCTTACAACTTCTGCATTGGTACTCACCGATGTGGATTGTTTTCAGAGTGTGATGATTAGTTTTTTAGTTGTCAACTGGACAATCTGAAATCACCCTGGACTATCAGTGAGGGTTGAATAGATCTGGTTTGCCTGTAGACATATCTGTTGGGAGTTATCTTGATCATTTGGAACCTCAACCATTGTTGATAAGCAAAAATTCCTGAGCTAGGAATCCTGGATTATGTAAGACTAGAGAAATAAATGAATCTTGCATACATGTATGAATTCATTGCTCTCTGCTCTTGGCTATGGATGTAATATGATTCTGCTTCAGGTTCCAGCTGCCTTGACTTCCCCACAGTGATGCATTATAACTTGGAATTGGGCCAAATAAATACTTTGTTTTCTTAAATTCCTTTGATCAGGATATTTTATTACACCAGTGGAAGATAAATTAAGACAGGTTGCACATTATTAATTTCCATATATAGAGGGTCCTCCATCTTATTACCGTAACATTGATTGTTTTGCATTAACCTTCAACTTTAAATATAATACCACTTTTCTCTTTTAATGCGTGAAAATTGTCATACATATAAGTTAATACTGATAACATTTCTATAGGTATGAAAGTCTTCTGCATCTATCTTGTCCAGAAAGTCGTTACTAGTTACCTGCTAATGCTGAATATCTAAAATATGGTGAGTACAATTGGAGAAAAGACTTAATTGCATCTAAATCTACTCCATGACACTAACATGGGCTAACAATAGCTCAACACATTTTTCCACACCTCCCTTTTCTGTATCTCAATTTGTCCTGCAGATTACTACATTGAAGTAGAGAGAGAATGTTCTTGTTGATTTTTATACTTGCATAATATGTCAGGATATTGATGTACTATATTCAATCAATAGCAATTTACTGAACATATATCATTCTATTAGTCTTTCACTATTTGAAATTGTTCTGCCAGAAAAGACAATGTTCTTATATCAACCCCTCCCCTGGTTTTTTGCATTGTTTCTTTTAAGATAGACTCTTATAAAAATAAATTTTTTTCAAAGACACAATTTCTATATCTCAAATGACCTTCATTTTGAAACAGATGGCATTTGGAACTGGGCCAGCAAGAAAGTTTGTTTATGTCATATACCTTTTATTCCACCAGCTTTTTTGACTCTGGATTTCTTCTTAGTGAGACAAAGTGAAGGAATTTGTAACTGGGCTCAATGTACAGAAAATAGTGCTGAAGCCAACGAATAGAAGAGCTCAACCCAGAACCTGTGGTGATTGATGTATGTGGCAACTAAAATACAATTTTGTTCACAACTATCTTTCAATCTAGCTGAACCATTACTATTCATTGTTCTTCTCTCCTTACAGAGAACAATGCTCAGTACTGGAAGAGTGATTAGGAATATGGGCATGGGGATGAGAAAGATTTGGATCTTACCCTGAAAACTTTTACCAGCTGGTTACAAGTCCTAGAACAAGGAGCTCATCTGCCCCATGTTTCGTACCTGCTCATGACTTTATCATTCTCTATCATCATTCTGCCACCTCGCCAAAGCAAATTGTTGATGGTAGGATTATGCTGCCATGTAAAAATGATGTGCCATGAAATTTTACCGTGATAATTGAAGGCTGAATATACTGATTAAGAGATGACTGTAAAAGGCGCTCGAGGACACGTAGGCACATAGCATTACTTTATATGATACTTTGCCAGTTAAGTGTACCATTCCAGATTTTCTACAAGGAAAGAGTTAATTAACAATAAAAATTAGGTTGACCAAGAAAAGGTATCAATCATCTAATGCATGTGAAGCCGGTGTGCTTCAATATTAACTTTCTGGGCAAGTTGTGACCACTAGTGCAATACTAGCATGACTGTTCTAGGAGTAACTAACCGCTTTCTGATTAGACCTGAAGCCTACCCCATAGGACAGAATACATACTCAATGTAAACCTGGTTAAAAGACTATGGCTGCAGGTCATGGGCCCTAGGAGGAAATCTAGTATTGATGTTTGGTAAATGAATGTGTATTTAAACTGCCTTCTACATACTTGTGTTTGTATCCATAGAACGGTGAAGCTCCCAGCCTTTATCCGAGAAGCATATTCATCAGCGAATGACAGTGAAAGCAGATATTTCATAACTTGCCAGAGTGCTAAGATGACAGGAGTGCCGAACCCTAAATGGGACATCTGTATCATCTACTCAAAGACCCAGGAAATATTGCCAAAGAAGGGATGAAAAGACTTGAAAAGCTTAGCACAAGCATAAGACCTGAACACGTAAACAAAAGACATAAAAGTAGGAGGGGTACTAGTTTGGAAGAAGAACCAGCTCAGTAGGAAGGGAAGGACAAAAGAAGGTAAGTGGGAGATATGATCAACATACAAGGAGCGCATTCCTCGGCTGTATTTTCTTGAGCTTACGTCCTAGCCCAATGTCAAATCTTCTTGCCAATTTCTGAAGCCGTCCCAAGGCTCTCCACAGGTTTTTCCCAACACCTACATATGGTGTCTCCACAGCCACCAGTAACACGGTTCAAGGATCCTTTCTTTAACCTTTGTAGACACCAGGCAGACACGTGGTATACTTTATACACACAGGCAAAGCTCTCCCATACACATAAAATAAAATTATGTAAAAATATAGAAGAGGAAAATTCAAATCTTTATCTTCCATTAAATTTTCAATTAATCAGTCACAAATAAATGTTTCATTACCTGAAAAAATCAAAGTTAAAATAAAGAAAACTTAAAAATCAAACTAGTATTTTATCTCATTATTTAAACTGAATTATTTTATGTATTAGTATTTCAGATAAATGCATAGAGCTACAAAATTAAAAATTTTAAAAAGAAAACATCATTATCTGATTGCATCTTCTTCATTCTCTCTGGTGAAATATTTATCCAGGGTGAGATGACTACTAACAAAAGTCCCCTCTCCCATATCTCAATAATGAAGGACAAAAAGGAAGATAGAGTTCAGGGTAAACTTGAAATGACTCAAAATTTATTTCAGGGCATCTGGTAAAGCTAGTGTGGAGACAAGTAGGAGGCACATACAATGAATGTCCATTATGACTACACATATAGAGAACATAATAGCAACAGTAGAAAGTGTGATACTCTTAAATTAATGATTACTATGGACACTGAAATTGCGTGCCTGAAATTAACTATGTTTTCCATTCTTTCTAAAGTAATAGGTGCCATTTGTAAATTATGTAACCAAAATGAAAACTCATGTAGACATTGCTCTGTATGAAGTATTACAGACTTGTAAAAATTGAATTACCTTTAAATTCTTACATTAAGATACAAAGATCAGCCCTTCAACAGAGGAATGGATACAGAAAATGTGTTTCATCTACACAATGGAATATTACTCAGCTATCAAAACAATGACTTAATTAAATTCGTAGGCAAATGGTAGGAACTGAAATATACCATCCTAAGAGAGGTAACCCAATCACAGAAAAAAACACATGGTATGCACTCATTGATAAGTGGCTATTAGCCCAAATGCTTGAATTACCTAGATGCCTAGAACAAATAAACTCAAGACGGATGATCAAAAAATGTGAATGCTTCCTCCTTCTTTAAAGGAACAAGAATAGCCTTGGCAGGGAAGAGAGAGGCAAAGATTAAAACAGAGACTGAAGGAACACCCTGAGATTCTCTCTTCCATCTCTTGTATTCTGTTGGTGAAGCTTGTATCTACAGCTCATTGTCTCTTCTTTTGGTTTTCTATATCCAGGGTTGTTTCAATGTGTTCTTTCTTGATTGCTTCTATTTCCATTTTAATTCCTTCAACTGTTTGATTGTGTTTTCCTGGAATTCTTTCAGGGATTTTTTGTGACTCCTCTCTATAGGCTTCTACTTGTTTTATTTATTTTTCCTGAATTCTTTCAGGAGTTTTTGTATCTCCCCTCTATGGGGCTTCTACTTGTTTATTTATGTTTCCTGGAATTCTTTCAGGCATTTTTGCGATTCCTCTCTGTAGGCTTCTACTTGTTCTCTAAGGGAGTTCATCATGTCTTTCTTGAAGTCCTCCAGCATCATGATCAAATATGATTTTGAAACTCGATCTTGCTTTTCTGGTGTGTTTGGATATTCCATGTTTGTTTTGGTGGGAGAATTGGGCTCCGATGATGCCATGTAGTCTTGGTTTCTGTTGCTTGGGTTCCTGCGCTTGCCTCTCGCCATCAGATTATCTCTAATGTTACTTTGTTCTACTATTTCTGACAGTGGCTGAACTGTCCTGTAAGCCTGTGTGTCCAGTGCTGTAGACACCTATTTTCCTCTCTTTCCAGTCAGTTATGGGGACAGTGTTCTGCTTTCAGGCGTGTAGTTTCCTCTCTCAGGTCTTCATTTTGTTCCTGTGGGCCTGTGTCTTGGGTTCACCAGGCAGGTCACTTGCCTTGAAAAGTTGGTCTTACCTGTGGTCCCAGGCTCAATTTCACTCTCGGGTGCTGCCCCACCGGCTCTCCAGATGGCAGCAATAGGAAGATCTCCGCCCTTTCCGGGAGCCTCCGTGCACCAGGGGTTCCAGATAGTGTGGTGTTTTCCTCTGGAATCAGTAATGTGTGCAGAGCAGTCTCTTCTGGTTTCGCAGGCGTGTCTGCCTCTCTGAAGGTTTAGCTCTCCCTCCCACGGGATTTGGGTGCAGAGAACTGTTTATCCGGTCTGTTTCCTTCAGGTTCCGGCGGTGTCTCCAAATTAATATCTTAATATCCCCTCATCTCTGTGTTCTCTTTTAAAACTTTAGTAGTTCACTAACTCCATTTTTGTTGGTCACATACTTCTCATTCTGGAGGCATCCACTGTAGTTCTGGTAGGTCGGCCTACCAGAAGCAACGCCCTTTAAAAAACTGACCCTCCCTCCCCAAGAAGCCAGCACCCGCCCATAGCCCTTACATCTGAATGCACCCAATCCTGTTGAATGAGAAACTTTGCTTGTATTTTCACCAGGGAGATTGGCTTCTAGCTTTCTTTTTCTGTTATATCTTTATCCAGATTAGTTGTCAGAATAATAATTGGCGTCATAGACATAGCTTCGTAGTAGTGCTCCTTCTGCTTTTATTCTGTGGAACAGTTTCAGAGATGTTGCAATGTCTTCCTTTAATGCTCGATAGAATTCAAAAGTCAAGGCTTTGCCTTGTGGAGAGACTTTTAATGTGATGTCAATCGCATTGCTATTTGTGTGTCTTTTTAGTTTGTTAGTATCATCTTCTGGATTTAATTTCAGTAGAACATAGGTGTTGAGAATTTATTTACTGTTTTAGGTCTTTCCATGTTTTTAGGATAAAACTTTTCAATGTGTCCCCTAATTGAATTCTGTTTAACAACTCTACTCTCATCTTTGATTTTATTGACTTGAGTTTTCTTTCTTTTGTTAGTTTGGCTAAGATGTTGTAAATATCATTAATCTTCTTGAGGAACCAAATCTTTGATTGTTCTTTTAATTTCTATTTCATTAGTTTCTCCCTTAATCTTGATTATTTCTTGCCATGTGTTAAGTTTGGTCTTGTTTTTTGTTTTTGTTTTTGTTTTTATTTTTTCTAGAGCCCCATCATTATGTCATTCTCTTGAGATCTTCCTGTGTTTGTTTGTTGTTTTTTGGTTTTGTATTTATCACAGGATCTCACTGTGTAGACCCAGCTGGCCTGGCACTTGCCATGTTTACCAGTCTGGCTTCAAATTCACAGAGATCTTTCTGTCTCAGTGGTTTGGAGGCGAAGCAGTTATGATAAGGAGCCCAGCAGTCCATACCTCAAATACTACAAAGAGTTAACAACCAGAACACAGACAGGGTTCTACTGGAGCTGGAGGGAAGAAAAGCATGCCATCTTGAGAGCCCCCTTTCCCCTCACCCAAGAGACATTTGTATAATTTACATGGAATCTACAAATGTTTAGGATACTTTCCTGGTTTCCAATATGGGAGCAGATCTCTAATCAATGCTAGAAGGACTAGGGGAGGGCTTCTGGAAGAATTGGAGAAAAGAAACCAAAGGTGATTTTTCTGTGTGGTTTTTGAAATATACAACAGGAACCTGTATGCAGGAAATAAGGGTCTCTGGAATGTGGTTGTAGGAAACTAACGCCTTCCTAGTCTCTTTTCAGAGCAGTGATGATGTATCTTCGGTCCCTCAACCTTAACAGCTTTTATCCTTTGCTTAGGTCCTTAAAACCATCCATAGTAATAGCCAGTCATTTTCAGTTGCTAGCAAAAGTCTACAGTTAAAGAATGATGGTAATTATAGGATAAAACAACAGAATTATTTATTAATACTTGGTATTGGTTCAGAGGAAAAAGATTTGCCCTGACAACAAATTACTGCTCTAAAAACTGGACTTGTTTAAGATACATTTAGGAGTTTAAGTACAAATTGTTCAAGGAGATTCCCTGTTTGTAATTTTTCTCAGGAGAAAAAATTTAAACAAACTATAATGTTCTAAAACTAGTTTGTGACTATCAGAGTAATGTATTGAGCGGAGCACAGGAGAACATTTGATTTTCATGTTTGATTGTTTTTTACTTTGCCAGTTTCAAACATTTTGTTCAAATATAAAATCTCCTTTTCAAATTTTGAGGCAAGAAAAATTGTTTTGAAAGAGGTTCTCATTCTGTGTCCAAAACTGACTTGAAATTCACTCTGTAATGTACACTGGTCCGGTCCCAATCTCTGGTGAATTTCCTACTTCAGCCTCTACAGTGCCAGGATTTCAAAAGTGAGCCACTAGTTGTGGATGAGATTCATTAAAATTTAAAAAGAAAAATTAATAGAAAGGATTTATACAGATGGAAAGAAGAGAAAACAGACCGCCAGGGTGTGGTGGTGTTGAACCAAGGAGGATGGTGCAGACTCTCCCTGGTAACAGGGAAGGGAGATGTCCAACCTCCTGATGGTGATGCCACTTGTGGTTCCTCAGATTGGTGAGGATCCGGATGAGTGACGGGTGGGGCCCGAGGTGAGCGCTGGCGGCGGGCGGCGGGGGCAGGGCCTCCCTGTCGCACTGGCCTCCTGAGCTGGGAGCAGGCTTGGCATTGACGCAGGGAAGGCCCTCACGTGACCCAGGGCTGCAGGCAGCGCAGCCTTGGAGTGCAGTCGTCACTCGCGTCTGGCCACCAGCTCAGAGCTTGTCTGCGCGCGGCGGGCGGCATCGGGCCCCAAGGCAGGCAGGGCGGTGTGGGGCCTGCACGCAGCGGCCCTGAAGGCGACAGCTTCCAGGCGTCAGGCAGGCGCGCACCGCGGGATGGTGCAGCGGCTCGGCTGCTTTGTGCATCGCGGAGGGAACCCCGGCTGCGTCCGGGAAGGGGCGCCCCGGCTCAGGGGCGGGAACGGCGCGGGGGTCCCGGGAAAGGGGCGGCTGGGCCGGCCGGCCTGCGGGCAGCGGAGAGCGCTAGCCAGGGAGAGCTGGGATGGGGCAGGGCTGCTGGAGATCGTGGGCGACCGCTGCGGGTAGGGGGATGGGCGGCGGGTCTGGGGAAGGGGGTGCGGTGCGGAGCCCGCGCCGAGCTCTTTCCATCCCACCCCGTCTGCAGGTCTGTTAGCCGGGTGTCGCGGCGGCGTCTCTGTGAGCGGGGGAGGAGGACACGCGGCAAGGGATAGGCCCAGGTCAGTTCCAGACAGTGGGGGAGGGGGCTGGAGGGCATGGGGTAGCCCATCTGGGCCGTCAGTCTTCTCGCATCCCTCATTACATCCCTTCCCCCTGCATCCCTTGCCCTCATTCTACCTCCCGTTCCCTTCAACACCCCACCATCCCACAGTTCATCCTCCATTTTGATGCCTGCAAAACCTTGGAGATAGATCTGCAGGGAAAATGGTGGGTTGTGGGGAGGGAGGGTCTGGGACTGGGGGCCCCCTAGAGGGCGTGTTGAGTCTTTCAGGTAGAAAAAATAAAAATTGAAAGACAAGCATATGGACAGCCAAGATAGTGAATGGTGGAAAATGGGTCTCTGTCCTCGGTGCTGAACTTTTGAACATTTCTCTTGTCTCCAGGAGAAATGGAGTCCAAAGTGGAACAAGGAGTGAAAAATCTCAACATGGAAAATGACCATCAGGAAAAGGAGGAAAAGGAAGAAAAGCCACAGGATGCTAACAAAAGGGAGCCGGTTGTAGCCCTGCCTTTTGAAGCTGGAGAATACTACGTGCCTAGAGGAAGTCGCAGGCGGTTCCGCGTTAGGCAGCCCATTTCCCACTATAGATGGGACCTGATGCACAGGGTTGGAGAGGCCCAGGGCAGGATGAGAGAGGAGAATGTGCAAAGGTTTGGGGAGGATATGAGACAGCTCATGGAGAAGTTGAGGGAGAGGCAGCTGAGCCATAGTCTGCGGGCGGTGAGCACTGACCCCCCTCACCATGACCACCATGATGAGTTTTGCCTTATGCCCTGAGTCCTGAGGTTGTCTCTGAAGATGCTACGGGGACCCCTGCTTTCAAAACTTACATGTTTGTGATGTACTGTTGTAATATTTTTGGTGTTACTCGTTCCCCATGGGTCTCCAGTTCTGCCAGCTTCTAATTGAAAGTTGTGTCTTTGACTCAGTCTTATTTTTTTTTTTTGTTAGCAGAATTTATCTATTGCATGGGAAGATGCTCATTATATATTGTGAATCTAATAAAGCAAATTTAAAAGGCTATCTTAGTGGTTCTTAGGCTACTTATATACATGCATATACTTATATATGTCCTGCACAAAGGGAAAAGTGGTGGAATTAAATGGCAAAGTGGATTAATGCTGGGCCTCATTTTGTGGAAGTAAGGCAGATAAACATAGGGAACATTTTAGTAGCCTGGGGCACCTGTTTGGTTTTGGTTAAGCTCACTTCCCCGTTGTATAATAATACACTTTCCCACCTATTCATTTCACCTGTGTGTAGGATACACACACCACTCTGGACAATGTAGCTAGTGATCCCAGAACCCACTCAGTCCCTCACCTGAGGGTTTGCTAATGCGTCATGGTACACATCCTTATCTCTGAACAAAAAACAGTGTGTTTTCCCATCCTTACCCTGGTAACACTCATATTTAGATTGTTTCTATTCAATGAATTCCCAAGTTATCTGAGTGTGGAGAATATAAAGGCTGATCCATCTGGCTTTACTCGTCTCGGGTAACTGCACAGTAAGGCAAGCATTTATCCTGTAGTAAAGTTGTAATGATAACCCCTTATTTACCATTGTACATCTTTCATAAGTGGGCATATGTATTATTAAAATTGGATGCATTATGGGAAAGGACATATGCACTAGGGAAAAAGAATAAACAACCTGATCTGTCAATCAAAGAAAGAATCACCCAAACTATGTCCCATAGTAACCTTTTAAGTCCTATAAAAGTAAGCCCAGCACTATAATGGGGCCCTTGAGTATTCTAACTCGCGTGGTTTGCTGTCATTCTTGACACTGCATCCCTCTGTAACCTATACAATTGCTTTGCTTTAAACACAATTCATCTTGTTTCTTTAGCAAATCTGTGGGCCCTTCTTTTCAATTCTATGGTTAGGATACCTGGGGCCTGGAAACACCAGAAACCCAATCACTAGTAACAAAAGGTATGATTTTCTACTGCCTGTGCATGTTATAAAACACCTGCCACGAACAACACTAAGGGAGAAAGAATTTATTTTGGTTCCTAGTTGTAAACATTTCAGTGTATCATTATAGGGAGGGTTTTGTGCATCAGAGGAGCTCACACCGTGGTGGTGAGGGGTGGGTAAAAAGAGAGAGAAAAGGAACACTGCTTATTTTGCCTTCATTCCATCCCTGACCCCAGCCAATGGGAATCATGCTGGTCATGCTGGTTTCTTAAGGGTGAGTTTTTCTCACCTTCACAGTAATCCTCTAGGCCTCTCAATCCAATTTGTTGTGAAAAATATAAACTGACAATTTGTGTTTTTGTACATTATGGAAAGAAATACGTTTAATTGCTTTTATAAAGAAGCAAGGCCACATAAGATGTCATTAACTGAAATGGAATCTTGGAGCCACACAGATGAGCCACACAGAATTTTTACAAATTGAGAATGACATTGTTTTCACACAAGTGAAGCAAGGTTTCTCTGGTTTCACCCATCCTCACTCACCAGGCAAGAGCCCTATCTGCATCTTTTTTCTCTTTAGGTACTGTGCAGTGTCCAAGACCAGTGTGCAGTAATCCAGCACACTTCCTGTGTCCTGATAAAAATGCTACATCTGCTCACCATGTAATGATTTCTGCCTGACTCCAGGCATACATGTTCAAAAGGAGTAAAATAATGATTGAATCTGGAGTTCTTATTTCTTTTTTTTTTTAAATCTGAGTACAATTCCTACCCAGACTAATAACTTTGAATGTATAACTTCCTCTTCTAAAATGTATAGCTTGCAGTTTTAAAAAGAACATTGGCCTTCTTTAGACATGCCCCGATGTTCCGGACAGTATGCTAACCTGTTACCAGTGCAGGAATCACGTGGAATCTATTAAATTATGGGTTTACACATGGATGTAAGGTTCCACCCTAGTTCACTAAATAGAAACCTAGAACTTTCATTGTTAATAAGCATCTTTGATGGTTCTACTGCATATCTAAAAGATTACTGATATGTATATACTTATTATCTCGATTTTTAAAGAAATATAATTAATGTCTAGTGCTTTCTCAGTGGATCATTCAGCGATTAGAAATGATATGCTTATTGCAATCACCTGTATTTTTTCCTACAAGCCCATATTTCCTGCCCAGCTTGGCAAAAGATTTTGAGGCAGAGGACTCAGATAAATCATGCTAGACTTCAGACTCAGAATTGCTAGAATCATAAAGTCATAATGGTTTATATGTTATACTTGGAATTAATGATACATAGTAGTAAATAAAGCATGTATTTCTTTTTAATGTATTGCAGATGTGGGTGTTTTACATGTCTGTGTGTGAACAGGTATGTGCTCATGTATGCTTGTGGAGACCAGCGGACAATCTTATATGTTGTCGTTCTTCAGGTACAGTGCACTTGTTTTTTAATGATTTACCTTTATCTTGCGACTTTGTCTATGTGTATTTGAGGGTATCAAACCCCTCAGAGCTAAATTATAGAGTTATGAGCTACCATGTGGGTACTGGAAAGTGAACCCAGGTCTTTTGGAAGAGCAGCCAGTGCTCTTAACCCCTGAGCCGTCTCTTCTGCCCCTCCACCATCATTTTCTTTTAAATTAATTAATTTTTGTGTATGGGTTTTTTGCTTTCATGTATGTTTGTTCACCAGGCCTGTGAGTGGTGCCTCAGGAGGTGGGAAGAGGACATTGAATCCCCTAGAACTGGAATCAGAGACAACTGTGAATTGATAGTAAGTACTAGGAATTGAACTCAGGTTCTCCAGAAGAGCAGCCAGTATTCTCAACTGCTGAGCTATTTCTCCTGTTCCCATCATTTTAGTACTTAGGATGGGGTCTTTGACTTAACCTCCTCAAATAATATAGACTGGCTATCCTATTTAATCCCACTAAGCCCCAGAGATTGACCTATCCCTACTGTCCCAGTATTGTGTTTACAAGCAGTTGACATCAAGTCAAACTTCCATATTTTGTAAAACATTGGTTCTGAGGATAAGATTCAGGCCTCAGCTATTGTAAGGCAATATCTTCATCCAAAACAGAATGTTGGTTATTTTTTTTTAAAAAAAAATCTAGAAAAAAACCTTGCACATTAAAATGAACAATGTCTAGTCAGTATTAAAATTCTTAATAGCCTCATAAGTTTTAACCTCAAACCACAAATAAATTATGTGTCTAAGGAATACTTTTTGCCTTATTGGTTGTAAAATATCAGGAGCAACCCATGTAAATATTTCTACTAATTCATAACTTGTTCTACAAAATAACATGTGCTTGAAAAAACTGTCTTGGATTTAATAATAGCTTGGCGCTACAGATGCTGAAAGTCTAGCAAATGCCAGAAGTAGAGCCAATCTGTTATATGCAATAAAAAGCAAGGATAATCTGAGAGTCAGCAAGGGGTTTCACATGAATAACAGAATAAAAAAATTTCTTCGATAATATGATATCTGCATTTTGTAGATGTTTGGAAAAGTAATAATATTTAACCTGATTTTTCAAAATAACCTATTTATCCCTAGAACAAGAAAAGAATTGCTAGACGACACAGAAGACTGGAAAAACTTAGAAACATGCAGACATCTACCATGAGATTACCAGTCACACTGTGGTAAACATCAATAGTGAAACGTTATACTTTGGTACTCTTTATAGAAAATGTTAGAGGAAGACCATAGGGTGAAAAAAGGAGAACTGGTGGTGAGAACTGGTGTTGGAGGTTCTTTAACCATTTGATTTGATAGAGTATTTATGATGTAGCTTAGCAAAGAGACCTTTGAGTTTTTCTCAAGAAGCTCAAATTTTGGATATTAATATGAATAGGTGGAGGCTCTAATCTGTGGGTCCAGGGGAAACCTCTATTCTTACAAGTGAGAATACCGTCTGAGGATTATAAATTGGTAAATCTGACAATGTGCATGATTTTCCATTTCTATGGATAAAAAAGTTGTCAGTGAAATATCTGTTAGCATAATACTGAAACATTTGGGGACGTTAAATATTTAGTCCATATAATCGATTGCCATGTAGGCATTGTTATAGAATTGTTTTAGAGAAAAAATTGATGATGATGATGGTTATAATATAGCCGGACCATGTAGATATATTTAATGTCTCGAGGTTGAAACAGGTAGAAGCTGAATGGCAAATTTTAGATAATAGTGAATGAAATTGTAAAACTAATGTCTGGGGTTGGGGATTTAGCTCAGTGGTAGAGCGCAAGGCCCTGGGTTCGGTCCCCAGCTCCGAAAAAAAGAAAAAAGAAAAAAAAAGACATTTGTAAAACTAATGTCTGAATGTAGTGTAAGAGATAGCAGATGAAAGAAAAGATGCTAACACAGATCAGGAAAAACAAAACAAAAGGAACCAAACAAATAAAAATAATGGACCATAATATCCAGCTGGTTTGGGAAAGAAGAGGTATTAGAAGCAAGAATTAATTAGTGAATATTCATGGTACTAAAGCACATATTTAACTAGAAATAAAAAATTTCAGACAGTAGGAAATGTATAGTAAGATATTCCAATAGAACTAGAAAATAAAACTGACTTGAGTATCAGAAGAATAAAATGTACCACACACTTACAAATATATTCAAATAAAATCCATGTAAACATTTTGGATACAAAATACAATATAATATTTATACCTCCATAAAAACAAGTAGAAAGAAAAAAATAAAGGTATGGTTTTAATATGTTATTAACATATTAAAAGTTTTCATCACATCAACAATATCAAACAATAAAAACACATGTTTTTTTATATGACTACCACTTTCAGTCAGCAAAAAACAGGGAGTGTAGAAGCAGCAATTAAAGATAAGAGCATAGTGTTAGCCAACGTCCACTGTGTAAATACTGTGACAGCTGACTTTATATTAGCAATATTTCATTTAATGTGAAATTGAGAAAAAATATATCCAAGAATCTATCAGGAGTGCACTATCAGCTTAACAGACTCCCTCATAAAAGTGATGGAAACAGGCACAGTACCATGTAAGGAACATGAAAGACAAAGCTGAGAAGATGAAGCACCCTTTGTGACGATCTCGGATAGGGGTAAGCTCAGAGGAAACGTGATCAAGGCAGACAGGCAGACAACAGATGTTTGCTGTAATCTCGTGAGAATTGACTACACTGACAAAGTGGAGGGGGCAGGAAGAGATTGTGCAGACACAGCAACCATCTGAGGGACTGTTTGAACAAGCATAGACTTTGGAGTGAGGAGGCTAACCGTAGTTCAAATATTGACACCTCTACTTAAAAGTCCTATGACTTGGAACAAAGTTGCACGACATTCCCTCTTAGCTGCATTTCTCTTACCTGCTAAACATCAAAATATTCATTGGGATGCATGTCATATACCAAGTTCTAGTAAATGTTGCTTTAGAAATAGATTTATTTTTCTTATTTATATGAATACACTGTCACTGTTTTCAGACACACCAGAAGAAGGTATCAGATTCCATTTCAGATGGCTGTGAGTCCCCATGTGGTTGCTATGAATTAAACTCAGAACGTCTGGGAGAGCAGTTAGTGATCTTAACTACTGAGCCATCTCTCCAGCCCCAAATGTCAGCTCTTAGTATTATAAAACATGCAAAGCAAAACAAAAAATATTTCATTCACTAAACAAGTACTTTAATATTTAAAAGTTAAAGAATTTGCAGGATTTGTATTTATTGATCAGGTGCAATAATCTGTCTTAGGTAGTGTACAATATTTGAACCCTTGATGAACTTAGGAAATTTGAGATTTTAGGTGTCATTCATATCAACTATAATTCCAATGTAAAGTAGTGGTTGATCAAATGATTGAGATTCAGACTGATTAGGGATTCAAGGTATTTTTCCCAAATCTACAGTGACCATAAACTGCATGTGGCTATTTAGAATTCAAAGCGTGTATAATGTAAGTGGAGATGTGCTAAAAGTATAAAATGCATACAAAATTTCAAAGTCATTAGGTTCTTGTTGATGACTTCATTATTTATTAAATATCATGCCATTTTGAATGTCCTGTTAAAATATAATTTTTCTTTACTTTTCTCTCATACAAGATGACAAACACAGGTTCCCCTCCCTCCCATTCTCCCGGTTCCTCTCCTTTCCCCCACATCCACTGCTCCTGTTTCCCTTCAGAAAAGCACAGGCTTCCCAGGAATACAAACTGAACACAGCAATAACAAGTTAGAATGATACAAGCCCTACTATCAAGTTTGGACAAGGCAATGCAGTAGGAGGGAAAAGCCAGGTGAAAGAGTCAGAGACAGCCCTACTTCCAGTGTTGGAGTTTTCCCCAAACAAGCTAAACAAACACAGTGTGTGTGCAGAGAGCCTAGTACAGACCCATGCAGGCTCTGTGATTGCTACTTCAGTCTCTATGAGGCCCTGTGGGTCCAGATCAATTGATTCTGCATGTTTTCTTGTGGTATCCTTTACCTCTCTGGCTCCTATAACCCCACCCCCCAAGATTCTCTAAGCTCTGCTTAAGTTTGGCTGTGGGTATCTGCATCTGTTTCTATCTGTTACTGGAGGAAGACTCTTTGGTGACAATTGGGCATGCCAACTAGTGAGGTCATTATGCAGGTCGTATTTAGGTGAACATATTGTTCAAATCCCAACATTGATTGCTTTTCTCCTTTGGCAGATTGCATAGTCCATTTAGATACTATGAGAGCTAGTTTTCAGGGAGGATGTTTACATGTCATTCCTAGTTAGATTCCTTCAAATTCCTGAAGTATGTGGTGTCTTCAGCAATAGGGTCTTAAGTCCAAGTTCCAGTAACTAACAAACACCAATGGAAATAACCTATACTATTATGGGAGTCTCTTGCAAGTCCTAGCCAGAAACTAAAGAGGAGGTTTTCCATGCTTGGCACTGTTTTGCTGTTGTTGTTTGTCTGTTTTATTAGATAATCTATGACTCTAAAAAACCATTTTAAAGTAAATTTAAATCAAATGTAGGGAGTGAAAGATTTCTTCTATAATATAAACTTTAAACCTTTGAAGAAAGAGACTGAAGAAGACACAAGATCTCCCATGTTCAGTCAGGGTTGGTAGAAATAATATTGTGAAAATGACCATCCTACCAACCAAAAACAATGTACAGATCTTATATAGTCCTAACAAAATCCCCAATACAGAAGGAGAAAAGAAATCCTAAAATTCACTTGGAACCACAGAAGACCCCTGATACCCAAAGGAAGCCTGAACAATGCTGGAAGGAGTAGCATACCAGATTTCAAACTATATTACAAACCATAGTCATAAAACAGCACAGCACTGACAAATGGAATAGAATAAAAGTCCCAATCATGAATGTGCATAACTACAGTTATCTGATATTTGATAACAATGTTAGAAATGAATGCTATACAAAGAAAGCATATGCCACACACTGTGCTAGGGAAATTGGATGTCCACATAGAAGAATTAAATTAGACTAATATCTACCACCTTGCACAAAACTAACTCCAAATGTACCAAAGACCTAAATGTGAAAACTGAATTTCAGAAGCTGCTAGAAGAGAGCACAGGCAGAAACCTACAAGACACATTATGTTGAGGAATGGACTTTCCGAATAAAACTGCATTCTCTCAGAATTAAGACCAACAACTGACAAATAGGACGTTAAAAATCTCTAAAATGGCACAGCAGTAAACAATAAAGAGAGAGAAGAGAAATCCCATACAGTAGGAGAGAACCTTCTCTAGCTGTGCATCTGACAGAGGATTAATATCTAAGATAAAAAAGAACTCATAACCCAGAGTCAGAAAAAGAATGACCCAAGCATATGGGCCCTTCATAGGAACAGAAAGTTTTTACATACAAAGAAAGAAAGACAATGAAAATGTAGAGACTAGACTTGGGGGTCTTTCTGTGCTTTCCAGAATCTTGTACAGCTAATCTTGACTTGTCTTTTTACCCCCAAAATATCATCTTCAGTAGTGACTGAATCTGCCACTGTCAAAATACAGTACACGCATTTATTTCAAATAATCTCATTTACTCTTAACTGTTTATGCAAATTGTATAAGGTTCTTTATGCTCAAGCTTGAAAAATGATTTCCCAGTAGACGAGAGGTCCCACCCCATCTGCCAATTGTGCTTATTTACATAAGAAGATCATACAAAAGCCCCCCCCCCAGTCCTAGCACTGCAGCCATGAGCTGAGGGGATGGCTTGTGCAGGTACAAAGACCTCAAGGACTGTGACCTGCAACTGCTAAGCCCTGACATCTGGTGTCAAGGTGATCTGCAGGGTTTTGCCTTGGTTTACTGAGGGGAGCTGGGTTGTAGCTGCTCCCTCGTTCTGACATGCAATGCAAAAGGGACATCATATACGTGCAGCGTTTATTTGGAGTTTTTCCTTTGGCTTTTCCCCCTCTCTTTCAGTTATGAAACTTGTATGCATGGATTTCACATCTCCATAGCTAGACCCGCCATGGGCGTTATGACCCTGTCTCCTAAAGGGTCAGTTTTGTTATGCAACACGAAGAATGCTGTCTCAGCCTTGTTTTTCTAGAGTTGTGCTTTTCAGTCATTTCTTCAAGGAAAAATAAATTATTTAGTTGGAGCGAGAGCGAGAGCGAGAGAAAGAGAGAGAGGAATTATCTTTAAAAGTTTTCAACATCCTTAGCAATTTAGGAAATGCATATTAAAACTACTTTGAAATTTCATCTTATCCCAGTCATAATGGCTAACATCAAGGAAATAGATGGGAATAAATGCTAGCCAAGATATAAGAAAAGGGAAACCTCATTCACTTGTAGTCAAAGTGTAAACTGGTGCATTACTAAGGAAATTCATGTGGAGAATTCTCCGAAGGCTAAAAGTAGATCTGTCAGCTGGCCCCGCTACGTTATTTCTTGGCAGATGCCCAAAGGACTCTATCCTACTCCACAGAAACCTGCTCAGCCTCGTTTACCGCTGCTCTATGCATGATATCTAGGAAATAGAGACAATAGGAATGTCCTTCAACAGATAAACAGATAACGAAAACGTGATACAGGTGAAAAGTAAAATTTCTTTAAACAAACAGCCTTATTTCATAAACATTGGCTTATACTACATATACTATTTGTGTACTTCTTTTTCACCCAATAATTCAAGATATTTTTTTACAATATCCTTAAAATTTTGTGTGCTGCAATTCTTTACCAGGGTCTATGTAGGTGATATAGCCCCAGGTCCCACATTCAGTGCCCTGGCATAGTTTGGCCACTGCTGCCTTCACCATCCCTAACTTCTAGGCTTCTGCCTGGACTCTCCCTCTCTGTCACCAACCTATGTGCTCCTACCATGTCACATCAAACATTTCCACTCAGCCAGATCCTGCACAAACTTTGGCAGGGTGTGACCAGGTGAATCTATCTGATTCTGCCCTCCACATACCTTCCCCAATCCCAGAACTACCCCTCCAGATTTAAACCAGGACGAACATCCTGCTTGCCAGATCGGCCTCCTATGTCCACCTGACTTCATTCCAACTAGGTTATATCCACCTTGCAGGCTTAACCCAGGGCAAACATCATGTACTTTGTCACAACCTGCTCTGTCAACGTAGACAGGGAACTAACAAAAGAACTTCACATGCCCCAACTGCATAGAAAAATACAGTGGGAAATATCAAGGCAGTATTTCCCGTCCCTAAACCATCAGTCATATGGAAATGTTTACCAAGGAGAATTTCCTAGATAAAGTCTGAGATACAGAATTTAAAAGGACAATCATAAACTTCATAAAATAATTCAAAGACTCGGGGTTGGGGTTTTAGTTCAGTGGTAGAGCTTGCCTAGGAAAGCGAAAGGCCCTGGAGTTAGGTCCCAACTCGAAAAAAAAAGAAAAAAAAAAAAAAAATTCAAAGACTCTAAAGAAGACATAACGACTAAATGAAAGAAAGGAGAAAGGGCTTAAGAAGAACAAACATCTGAGTGTTGCCCAAGAAAACACAACATAAGGATGGTGGAAATGGTGATGATAAGCCAGCATTGGAAAATCGAATTCAACAAAGAAATAAGAGCATTGGAGATGACTCAAGCTGGAAAGAGGATGGCACTGAAAAACCCAAAGATATAATTAGAGCGCTCAAGGTAAAGGGTTACAAGTAGAATGGATCAACTAGAAGATAGAATATTAGGACTGAGAGAAAAAATAGAAAATCTATACAAAATATGCATAATATGAACAATTATTTTTAAAAACATAGGAAAAATATACAGGAAATGTGAGACACCATATAAAAAACCAAAGCTGTAGATATATGAGAATAAATTAAGAAGAAGAGTCTAGGTTAATGACACAGATCAGATTTTCACCAAGATCAACAAGAAAAGAAAATTTACTCAAACTAAGGAAAAATGCACCTATACAGAAATAGAAAACCACTTTTGCATACTATAGTTAAAATATTAAGTATGCATAACAAAGAATATACAGAAAGCAACAAGAAAAAAAGCACAGATCATATATAAAGAAAAGTCTATCATAAAACCAGCTGATTTCTGGAAACTTAAAAAGAAGAAAATCCAGAAATAATACAAATACTAAATGAACAGGCCAGCCAAACTAGACCAATGTTCCCAAGAACTCTGTTCACCATAGTTGGAGGAGAACAAAAATCTTTCCTTGATATAAACAACGTAAGACAATTATATCCAAAGCAAATACAGGAAGCAATATTTCAGATTAAAGAGATGAATGATCATAGCTAAGAATCTGTGGAAAGAAAATCAAAGCTGTAATAACAGTAATACCACTGAGAACACAAAGATCACATTTCAACAACAAAATGACTCTGATCAATCTATACCTCTCATCAATAACCTTAAATATCCATGAAGTATCTTCTTCAATGAAAAGACACAGATTAAGTGAATCAAGAAGGTGATGAAAGACATCTACAATGAATACTTTAAATCTCTTTTTAAAATTTTAAAATTTATTTTTGGTTAAAGAAAGTTGTTTTTAATATTTGGGCAACTGTTTTCTCTGCTGCTATATCCAGTAGGAAGAAAATTCCTGTTCGATTATGCTTTTATAGAAGACATAAAGAAATCAAATTAGGTACGGTTAATTGACATTTGGACACCTGCATTGTTTTCCTTTGGAACTGTGTTTGTCAATACACTTCATTGGTCCATCCCATTCAAGGATGGACAAAGCACTCACGTTTTGACAAAAATTTAAAGCTTCCATAAAGTTAAATAAGGGGTGAGGTAAATGAATGTAAGACAACCACAAAATGAAATATGAAAGGTATGACATTTTTGTTTCAAGAGTGAGTCCTTGAAAATATATGTGGTCACTATAGAAATGATTTTAATCACGGGACTTCATAGGAACATGTAAGTAACTCCCCGGGATCTGTGTCCAGACATTTGTGATGTTGTATGGTATTCCTTTTCCTTCGTTTGAAAAAAACAGCAGCACTTGGTTTCATCCATCATTTCTGCTTCTGTAGGGGCTGTAAGGGTACATTTGACCATCCTGCCATGCGGTCATCCATGCTTAGCTCTCCGTTTGTAGAACTTACAAGCTGGGTTTTAGACTGCTGTATCTTATCTCTGTGTTCTTGTGATTCTCTGTTTCATGACAGAGCGGGGTCTTGCTGAACTGCACCTACTGGAGTAGGCAACTGTTTACCAATCCAGTCATATTCATAATCAAACATATACCCTTTGCGATCAAACAAGTCAGTAAAAATCTTTCTTAGTCTGGCTTAAAAAAAAAAATCTAGCCTTCGCATGTAATGAAGATATGTTGCCATTTCTTCTGGAAAGTTTTCACACAACACTTCTATCCACTCGGAATCTGCTCACACTCAGGGAGAGAAGAGTCAGAAGTGGACAGAAAGAACATGTGAACTAAGTCAGGATAAGATCTTCATATGATAGGCTGAGGGGCTGAGGGGTCCTTGGGATCTTGGAAGTAAAGAAAAACAAAAACGGGGGATGGTTCTGTTCATTCAACTTACAAGGTACAATAAGGCTTCTCAATACTTAGAAAAACATTGAGCTGGATCAAATATAGGGAACTCCAAGGAGAAAGTATTTACACTTGTCACTCTTCACATACACAAAACATCCTTTCTTAGAATGTTGTCCTACTTGAAGTACCGGTATCGGATGTGCGTGTTAGGCTGCTCTTTTTCTCCAACAGTAAGTTGGCACAGAGTACCATTGCACAAGATCCCTGGAAAGTGAGCACTTTGATTGGCTTAGCTTCACTTCTTGCCAATGTTTGCAAAGGCTTTCAATGGGCATTGTCTGGTCATTCAGTAGGCTCACAGCATACAGGCCAGAGCAGCAGCCATCCTTCTCCCTTCAGCCCACCTCTCTAGATCTCCTCCCTATGGAAGATAGTGTTACTCGCCTATCAATGTTCAACTCATATCCTCTCTTACGACAGCTCTGCTGAGTCTATAGATCCTCTCCTCTTTTGACTCCTACTTACCCAACAGGGGCCTTATATTTTTTAATTTTTTCTACAAGTTGTTATGCCTACCCAGGAGTCCTATGTTTCTTACTTTGACTCTCACCCCATGAGCTCATATTTTGTAACTGTTTTGTATCTCTCATAGCCTTTAGGTTATTGGTGTGATCTGTGAATTGGTTTCTTTGTTTCTCGGCTTGTCCTTTCTTAAATCCAGTCTCCACAAGGAAAGAGAGTATGCCCTTCCCCAGTTAGAGCCTCTAAATGTCTCCATTGCACTCAAATACTTATGACAGACCAAATATTTATCATAGCCTTCAGGTCCTGCAAGACCTGGACCATGGCCACCTAACCAACATAGCCACCCCACCCTTCCACTAAGCTCCAGGTACACTAGTTTTCATTGGTTCTTAAACGACCAAGTGCTTTACTCTTGTGGAGCCTGTGAACGTTGTTTATTCTTCTG
Organism: Rattus rattus; assembly: GCF_011064425.1. Taxonomy (NCBI): domain Eukaryota; kingdom Metazoa; phylum Chordata; class Mammalia; order Rodentia; family Muridae; genus Rattus; species Rattus rattus. The sequence goes on from NC_046172.1 coordinate 87,477,420, forward strand.
TTAGGCTAGCTGCCCACCTGCATCTTCTACTCAATTTACAATAGTAAGCCACCTGTATCCATGCTCTCACTTTCTGGTCTTAATCGCTATGTTGTCATCACTTCAGAATCCCAGAGCTGAGGTAAGGATTCAGTTCAGTGAGGGAGAATGCTTGCCTAGCATACAGGAAGGAAGCCCGGAGTTCAATCTGCATCCCTACACAATGTAGTGGTGCACACAAATACTCTTAACACTTGGGAGGTGAGATCTGGAAGATCAAAGATTCAAGGCAATCTTTAACCGTACAGAAACTTTGGGTCAGTCTAGAATAATGCATGTCTGGAGAGCGGTCAGAGGGGGAAACCTCAGAACTGGGTGTGATAGTAAGTAATCTCAGCACTTCAGAGATGGAATCAGGAAGATAACTGCCAATTTATGACCAGTCTAGATTCAGTGATATGCTGTTTAACAACAAGCCTGACCTTCTTATTTATCACTTTGTTTACTATGTCTGTCTTCCACTGGATTGAACATCTCATACTTGATAATATAGGGCCATGCCTATTTTATTTACTGTCTAAAAGCTAGCATCCAGTCCATTGCTTGACAGTCGACATACCCAAAGCAACTGTAGGTTAAAAGGTAAGAAGTTGTCATTCTTACATTAAAACTGGGCTCATCTCAGCAGAGAGAGAGAGAGAGAGAGAGAGAGAGAGAGAGAGAGAGAGAGAGAGAGAGAAACAGAGAAGAGAGAGAAGAGAGAGAGAGAGAGAGAAACAGAGAAGAGAGAGAAGAGAGAGAGAGAGAGAGAGTGAAATAGGCAAACTGCTGAAGCAAGAGAATTAAAATTAGAATAAAGAAAGGTTTACTCTTCCATTTTATTATCCAACTTGTTTTGGGATCTTAATAAGCTGAATTTTTGAGCTGAAATTTTCCCAGTAGAAGGCACCAGTCTGATCGTAGTCAAGAAGAGAGAAATTGTGTAATTATACCACAGTTATAAAATAAAGAAATAATTTTTTACGTATAATACATATTTTATTTATCCATTTATCTATTGTTGGATACATAACAGGATTCCATAATTAGGCATTTGTGAGTAGTGTAGCCATAAATATGGATACTAGTTTATTTCTATGGTATATTGACTCAGTGTTATAACCAGATGTGGTATAAATAACTGGGTCATAAGCAGTCCTTATTTGTGTGTGTGCGTGTGTGCATGTGCATATGTATATCTGTGTGTGTGCATGTGTGATTTAACTGTCATTGCTTCTATTTGGATGTCAAAGGACAACTTTCCCAGTTTGGTTCTTTTTCTACCATGAGTTCCAGGAATTGAATTCAGTCCATCAAGCTTGTGAGGAAAGTGCCTTTACTCACTAAGTCATCTCACCAGCCAGCCTCCACATGGTAACCCCAACTGCAGGTTATGAATACTGCCATGATGATTTTTATAATGGCTGGAAAAAGTCTTATCTTCTTCCCAGCTGTGTTAAGGGCTCTTTTTCTACACTCTCACCATCATTTACTGTTACCTGGTGTCTAAATGATAGCAGCTCCCAAGGATGTGACATTGAATATCAATGTAGTTTAATGTGCCTTTCCCTAGTGGTTAAACCCTTTTTTCACATTTTTATTGAAATTTGTGCAGGAATGCCTTTAATAGATATAAAGAAGTGAAATACGAAACAGCCTGAAATATATGATTCCTTTTTAAATGAAAACTTAAAAAAAAGAAAAACACCCCAGACAAATTAACCTGAGGTTTTTAACAGAACGGTGATGAATAACGTACAGAGGTAGTTTGCAATAGTAAACTATAATATTGGCAGCATTGTGCGTCTGTAAGGAGGGTCTGGTTATATCACAGCATTCGTGAAAATTATTGCCGATAGACTCATACACTTAGAACATGCAGGGTTCATTTTTCAGAGATTAAGAATTTTGCTAAAGATTTTTATATTTATAGGTCAGGTGGAAGCTTCCTGGTGCTAATAATACACTTTTTTTTGTCCACCTAGGTCTGTGAAGAGTTTAGGTAAAATTCGTAAATTCTCTTGCATTTGAGTCTGAAGTGTAAAAGCAATAGTTGCTCATTTCGGGCCAGAAACTACAGGCATGACTGTCCATGCCTAATGGCAGCTTTCAGACAATCCCAGATCAGCTCCTGCGTTTGTTCTCTTCCCCATGCTCAGCAGTATAAACAAAGAGACATCAAAAGCATGGGATTCCTGAGTTTGACAACGACCAAATTCTATGATGTCACCTGATTCAGAAGCATAGTGTCTGAGACTGTCAAGGGCTCAGCTGCAGCCCACACTTCAACACCAGATTATCAGAAGCACAAAGAGCACTGACCTGCATTTTGTTTTTCCTGGTTCATGGGACAGGTCAGGTATCCCCATGGAAAATAGTTCTTCCCTATTTGATCTGTATCTACCTTTTCTCAACTAAAATGTCATAGCCTTCTTGATGATTAGCTGGCAGTCGCCAGTGCCAGCACTTTCAGTCATTCCTATGTTCTATTCCTGTCCAGAATGTCTTTCCAGTTTATTGTTTTGAAGCAAAAAATGTAAAGACTTCAGGGATAGAATGTTAAATATCAGCAGGTAGGAAATCAGTCTTCTGGGGACTTTAGTGGGTATAAGAGTCTTCTCTGTAGTTTTGGTTTTGCACGTTTGTATGTTATATAGTACGTTAACTGTTGAAGAGTGTTGAAAAACAGGCACTGTAGCGTAGTGTAGCAATGGCTCATGGGAGTCTTCAATTCTTCATCTTTGCTGGAGGGTAAATCACTTCTATGCCATTTGATGGGTGTGATGTCAATGGTTTCTAAAATTTCTTTATCAACACAAAATTCCCAGTGTTTTTCAACACAAGCAACAGTACAATTTTGAAAAGGTAACTCTTTACTGTGACGTAAGAATATATTAATTTCCCTGTCTTCCAAAAAAAAATCACTCGAGCCCTATCATCTTTCAGTACAATGAGCACTGAATATACACTCAGTATATACACTCATTAAGATAATGGAATATACACTCATTAAGATAATGAAGAAGAAGATCCTATATGTGTATAATGTTTCTGCATTGTGATTAAGATTTAGGACGACTGTAATAATCAGGTTTTGTCTGATTCTCATATCTTTCTGAAGTATCAAGATCAAAGGGCTTCATAGGGGTGGGAAAATTGTTTAAGAGAATCATACTGACTTTTGAATTGGAAAGAATTTGTCAAGTATTACATATTTTAAAGTAGTGATAATTTTCATAGTATGCATTATTTTAGGACTTGGGTTGCCCTGTGGGACATGTTTCAAATGGATAAACTGACACAAAAATGGAATGGTATGAAAAAAGCAACGGAAAAAATTTCAACATTAAAAACATTCCTATCTGTTGATAGTAATTGGGTTCTGAAAAATTGTTGCTTATATAAGGAACATTTTACCCTCATTATAAGTGATATAAAGCCATATAAACCACATGTTTTATAAAAATACGTAGGTTCTCACAATATATTTTGTTATTCACACACAAAGTTATTTTGTTTTCCTTTCTATATTAATTGATGTTTATATTTGAAATTTTAATAATTGATAAAATACAAAAAAGTGTACAGTAACCTGAGAAAAATATCTATTAACAAATCAGCAAGTGATAATTTTAGACCTATCCTGTTAGTCTCTCTGAGTTAATTAATTTTTAGTGAGATGGTGTCTTGCTATTTTTCCCATGCTGATATGAAATCTCTGGACTTAAATAATCCTCTTGCTTCAATCTCCTGAGTAGCTGAGACTATAGACATATTCCACTGTCCTTGGCTAAATTGTGTTGTCTCATTTCTAATTTTCTCTATGCTGGGGGATGGACCCACAATCTCAGGCCTATTAAACACATGTTCTACCTACTACTGGATTACATGCAAACTCTTTAATGATTCTAACATTAACTGAAATGACTTAAGAGTTCCAGCTTTGGATCTCAGACTGTAATTAAAGCTGCTGTTTCCCTAACTCGGCTTCTTTGTGTCTCCTCTGTGGGAGAGGATGCCCCTAGTCCTGCTGCGACTTGATGTGCCAGGGTGGGATAATAGCCAGGGGGACTATCCCTTCTCTGAGGAGAAGTTGGTGAGGATAATGGGAGGGCTGTGTGAGGGGAGACCAAGAGGGGCTGCAATTGTGAGGTAACACGAATAAATAAACAAATTAATGAAAAAAAGAATTTTTGTCCATCCTTCCATGATGATTTACAGGTAGCTAATGGTTGACAGAGAGAGAGATCCTTTCTTTAGTTGTGTCAACCATTGAACTTCCCATGTTCATGTAAGTAAAATCTGACCCATGGTGTTGTAAAAAAAAAACCCAATAAAGCATAATAGTTGACAAAATAAAAAGCAAAGAGGTGACTAGTTGTGGAGAGGAAGGAGACAAGAGAAAGTTACAGAGGGCTAATATGTTATATATATGTATGAAAATGTTATGAAAAATGACTATAATTAATTTAAGTATGCTTAAAAATGGGGCTGGGGATTTAGCTCAGTGGTAGAGTGCCTGCCTAGCAGGCACAAGGCCCTGAGGTTCAGTCCCAACTCAAAAAAAAAAGAAAAAAAATATGCTTAAAAAAAAGAAAGCTGGTTTAGGGGCAAGAGTGCTTGCTTAGCGTGAGTCAGGCCCTAGTTTTTTTTTTTCTCTTTTAAAGAAAAGTTTATTATTACTTCATTGGCATGCCATTGTTAGAATGCTGACATGACTTCCTTTTGAATTTTTTTGTTTTTTTAATTTAATTTTTTTTTTTTATTAACTTGAGTATTTCTTATTTATTTAGAGTGTTATTCTTCTTTTCCCTTTGTTTCCAGGCAAACATCCCCTAATTCCTCCCCCTTCTTTATGGGTGTTCCCCTCCTCACCCTCCCCATTGCCGCCTCCCTGCAACAATCACGTTCACTGGGGGTTAGTCTTTAGGACCCAGGGCCCTTCCACTGGTGATCTTGTACTAGGATATTCATTGCTACCTATGAGGTCAGAGTCCAGGTCAATTCCATGATAGTCTTTGGGTAGCTTAGTCCCTGGAAGCTCTGGTTGCTTGGCATTGTTGTTCATAAGGGTCTCGAGCCCCTTCAAGCTCTTCCAGTTCTTTCTCTGCTTCCTTCAACGGGGGTCCTATTCTCAGTTCAGTGGTTTGCTGCTGGCATTCGCCTCTGTATTTGCTGTATTCTGGCTGTGTCTCTCAGGAGTCAGGCCCTAGTTTTAAACGTCACCATTTTCAAAAAATAAAAATAAAAACAATTCTAGTTTCTATGTTATGCTCAAAATATACTAGTAAATCTAGAGTAAAACCTAGTTTTCAGCCTGTTGTTTTGATCAGATTACTAGTGCCCCATTATTACATACCTCAGAGAGCCCCACTGAAACTCTCCTGAGTACAAACTCATATGTTTATCACTTTCAAGGCTGGTGGTAATACCAGTTACCCACTGTTCAGGCCTGTGATCATGACAGCCAATGTAGTACTTTAAATATAGATCAGCAATCAGATTTTAAATACCACAGTTATGAAAACAAGAATCTTTTTTTTTTATATTGATTCATTAGCTTTATTCTTCTTTTTTTAATAAGCTTGAGTATTTCTTATTTACATTTTTCGGTGTTGTTCCTTTTCCCGGTTTCAGGCTGACATCCCTAATCCCTTCCCTCCTTCTATATGGTGTTGCCTCCCCATCCCTCTCCCGGCCGCCCTCCCCCAACAGGCTGGTTCGCAGGGAGGTTCCAGTCTTGGACAGGGCCCCTTACACTGGTACTCTTACTAGGCTATTCATTGCTACCCTATGAGGTTTGGAGCCCAGGAGTCGGTGCATCACTGTGAATCTTTAGGTGAGGTAAGCAGTCCCTGGGAAGCTCTCTGGTTGCTTGGCATTGTTGTACACATGGGGTCTCGAGCCCCTTCAAGCTCTTCCAGTTCTTTCTCTGTTTCCTTCAACGGGGGTCCTGTTCTCAGTTCAGTGCTTTGCTGCTGGCATTCGCCTCTGTATTTGCTAAAAACAGAGAATCTTAATAGATGAATTTCTCCAGGACTTATAAAGGACCCTGGGGATTGGAAAGGAGCGCCACCTAGTGGCAACAGAACAAGGCCAGTTACACATGTATACCCATGGATCTTCACAGCTCCAGAGTAAGGTCTTGAAGAAAATTGTTTGGATTGGTACTTGGTTAGTTGTTTGGCTGGATAGTGTGTGGGTGTGATCCCTTCCCAACATGATATATAAAGGTTTATAAGTATTTTTGATGACGAATTCTGCTGCCATTAATGAATTATTTTGATAGAATGTTACTTTTTCATTGCAGTAGCATACAGTATAATATCAATTTAAAGGAGGCTTATTTCTGGCTCACAGTTTAAAAGTTTCAGTCCATGTTGGTAGTTATTATGTAGTGGAGTGACACAGGTCATAGGAAGGTGTCCAGGAAAGGGTGGAGAAAGAATGTATGCCCGTGCCGGCATCCTTCTCTCTTGTCTTCTAGTTGATTCCAACCATAGAAGAATCTAGACAATGCCTATATTCAGGGCAGGCTTCCCTTTTACACGATGCTCTTGGGGAACACTCTCATAGACACACTTAAAAATTGTGTTAACTAAAATATAGGATGGCCTAAGGGAGGGTCGCTTGAATTCCCTCAGAGGAGAACAAAACAACATTGAAGGTGGATGAGGGAGGAAACTGGGTGGGAGAGGGGATTGGAGGGGAGCGGGGTGGGGGATCAAGTTTGGGAGAGCAGGGAAGAGAGAATGGAAATCATGAGCAGGCACTGGAGGCATTTCTGCCATGTGCCAGAGACCTGGGATGGGGGTGGTGGTGGCAGGGAGTATATGGTGTGGTTCTATACCCCTTCTAGCAGCAGGGGATATGGATCCTGATGTGACCACCTCTTGTAACCAGACAGGACTCTCAGTGGAGAAACCCACCCACAAAACCTTCAACTCAAAAAGTGTCTTGCCTACAAAGCATGCAGAGACAAAGATAGAGTAGAGACAGCTAAGTAGAGTAGAATGGCCAGCTAATGACTGCCTAAATTGAGACCCGTCCCATAGGTGCAAGCACTCAGTCCCAGACATCATTAATAAGAGACACTCTAGTATTATGCTTGCAGGCAGGAGCCCATAGTTGTCTCCTGAGAGGCTCCACTCAACAAACCAATGAAACAGATGCAGATACTCAAGTCAAACATTAGATGGAGCTGGGGAGTCTTGTGGAAGAGTTGTATAGAAAAGATTGAGGAATCCAAGGGCTGGGGACTCCCACAAGAACAAGAGTCAACTAACCTGGACCATTGGGGCTCCCAGAGGCTGACCGAACCACTAACCAAAGAGCATACTAAGGCTAGACCTAGCACCACACCCCACATATGTAGCAGATGTGCAGCTTAGTTTTCATGTGGGTCCCCCAAAAACTGGAACAAGGGCTGTCCCTGAATCTGTTGCCTGCCTGTGGATTCTGTTCCCTAAACTGTGCCACCTTGTCTGGCCTATGAGAGGATGTGCCTAGTCCTGCAGTGACTTGATGTGCCAGAGTCAGGTGATACCCAGGCCTTTAGCTTCTCAGAGGAAAAGGGGAGGGGATGGTGAAGGGGCTGTGTGAGGGGACAGTGGGAGGAGAGGGAGGACCTGCAAGTGGAATGCAAAGTGAATAAATTAACAAAAAATAAATGTGCCTCTCAATCCATTCAAGTTGATAATCAAGGCAACTAATTAATAAAAGGAATTATTCGAGACAACATAGGTAGCCTTGAATGTTTAATAATTTTTAGGCATCACTCAGATATCACTTTCAGGTTGAGTAGTGTAGTGATTTGAATGAGAATGACTCCCATTGGCTCATAAATAATTGGTCATCAGGGAGTGACACAATTTGAAAGGATTACAAAGTGTGGCCTTGTTAGAGGAAGCAATAGGGATGGGCTTTGAGGTTTCAAGGGCCCAAGCCAAGCCCAGAGTTTCTCTCTCTTCCTGATGCCTGAGGATCTGGATGTAGAACTTTCAGCTACTTTTCCAGCAACATGTTTGCCTATGTGTGACACACTTCCTGCCATGATGAGACTGGCCTAAACTTCTATAACTGTAAGAAGGTTCAAATTGAATAGTTAAATAATTTCTCTTTTTTCCTTTCTTTTCCTTACTTTTCTTTCTTTCTTTCTTCCTGTCTTTCTCTTTCTTTCTTCCTTCTTTCCTTTCTCTTTCTTTCTTTCTTTCTTTCTTTCTCTCTTTCTTTCTTTCTCTTTCTTTCTTTCTTTCTTTCTTTCTTTCTTTCTTTCTTTCTTTCTTTCATGTAAAGACATGCAACACCACTAAATGCTTTCTTTTTATGAGTTGTGGTGGTCATGGTGTCTCTTCACAGCCATACAACAATGACTAAGAAAAGTAGTGGTTGGATTATTAACTGAAAGGTTAATTGTTCCTATAAAATGTAAGAGAGCAAGTAGCAGTAAAGCCTAACATCAAGGATAACTTTTATCTCTTCCTTTGGAATTTTAAGAGGCACTCATACAAACATGAAATGACAGGATAGCTGTGAAATTCTGTCTTGGTTTTGGTTTGTTTGTGCTGATTCTGTTTGAGATTAGTATTAACCTAAAAACTCAATGATTGTTCTGAGATTTTTCTAGACCATAAGGTCTCACTAAAGCCTTCAACTAAAGTTGATTGAGGTCCTGCAGATTTCATATAGGATAAAAGGGAAAGAGATAAGAATAAAAGAAAAATGAATACAGCTCTAAAGCTGGCAGAGGAGTCTTGATCTGTAACCTTGAGAAAACTGTTCATGTCTAGGAAGCCATCCGCTTTCTGGTACATCTTTTAGCATAAATTCTACAACAGGTATATACTCAAAGTCTCGGCTAGCCCATAATCAGTCAAGTGAGATTAGGCTTTGGGTCAATGAGATTCATTTAAAATATGAGACACTCAAAGCCCGAAAGGGTGAGAAGAGTTTAACATCCCCTCCAAACGTAAGCTTAAGACTTACTCTCTTCCTCTGATGTTACGCTCTAGGAAGACACAAATAACCTCTGGGTTTTGTATATGAGTGTTTGTTTTTATATGAATATTTCATAAGTTTTTTATAAAGGAATTCTGGAGAGACGCTTCGTCAATTAAGAGCAGTAGATGGTCATTCAGAGGACCCAAGTACCCGTGTTTGATTCCCAGTTAGTGTGTTTACTAAACAAGTGTTTCCTAAATAGTGTTTACTAAATAAGTCATTGTAGGAGAGTTATTTGATCATTCTTTAGAGTTTATTAGCAATAAAATGATTTGCACAAAAATATGCCGGTCATTTGCTGGATAATGCCAGTTTAAGTACATTCTCAGTATTAATAGTGCCCAATTATTGATTGTACATCTGAATTAAAATGGGAGCCAAATTTGACGATAGTCCTATGAAGAGAAAGATTCAATTTCTATTTTCCTATATTATGCCAAAAATCATTTAGAACACCATAAAGTATGCTACATAAACAAATATATACCCATTAGACTCACTATATAATAAAGTCAGGTAAGAACAAAGGTCAAAAGTGGGGCAAAGTAGAACTCTTTATTAGCTCATTTTACTTTTCTTTTGACTCTTTAGCACAGAACCCATCAATAAAAAGTTATTGCCCCAGGATACTTGATGGACTATCTCCTAATTCTCTTTATAAAGTAGAATGCTGACCAGAGTCCTATTTCAGTCATCTATTTTGTAGCAGCAGAAACCTTTGTTAATGAGATATTGAGGTGTGGTCCTTCAAGTCATGATGCATTACAATGCATTAAATGTCCATACATCTTAGACAAATTTCCAACGTCATCCATTTGGACTTTATTTATAATACGAAGAAGTACAATGAAATAAAAAACAGAATCATATGTCTTTAATTGATTGCTTTATTAATTTTTTAGTCAGGACTCTTAAATTACTTTGGGATTTTAGTGGATATTAGAGTAAGTTTAGGGAAAGGCTTAAAATTATTTTTGAGTTCAATAAATATACTTTATTGTGAACTTAGTAGCTCAATTAAAAAGCAGACTAGAATTAAAGGATGCATTTGTAAAGGCTATAACGATAGCCTCGCAATTATGAACACTTACTGCTGTTGTAAAGGACTTGCTTTCAGTTCCCAGCACCAACATTCCAGCTTACAACTGATTTTACCTCCATTTCCAGGTGATCCAACTTCTTTTCTGACCTCTGTGGGCTCCTGCATGCACGTGGCACATTTACATGTTCTTAGGTACTGTGCTGTCTAGTTTTATGTCAACTCGACATAAGCTAAAGTCATTTAGAAAGAGGAAACCTCAATTGAGAACATTCTGAAACCAGATTAACTCATGAGCGAGCCAGTAAGCAGCACTCCTCCATGATCTTTGCATAAGCTCCTGCCTCAAGGTTCCTGCCCAGTTTGAGTTTCTTCCCTGAGTTTCTTCAGTGATAGACTGTGATGTGTAATTAAAAGCTGAAACAAACCATTTCCTGCCCAAGTTGTTTTTGGTCATGGTATAGTTTCATCATAGACTAGAAACCCTAATTAAACACACACACACACACACACACACACACACACACACACACACACACACACACACACACACACACACCACGCGCACATAAAATAAAATTAAAATTAAAATTAAAAGTGTCTTTCCTGGCTATGGTATGGATACCAATAATCCAAATTTTGAACCAGAAGCAGGCGGGATCGTGAGTCCAAGGCTGTCTTGGTCTTGCATAGCAAGTTTCAGTGGACAAATATAGGAGACTACGTCTTTAAAAAAACCAAGGTTACTATTTGTCTTTTTAAAAGATACATATATAAATATTAGTCTATGTAAATATGTGTGAATATATACCTTGTCATCTTTCCTTATCAATATATTATCTAAATTTTGTGACTTTGATATTTTGGGAGGGACTTAAAGGAAGAAAAACATAAAACATAAAGCTTACAAGATTATGTTCTTTCAATTAAAGCAATTACGAAAAAGGACAAGGAGACACAAAGAAACAAATGTTAAGAGAGTCAGGTTATCTTGTATAATTATTGTGGCCATCAGAGCCACCGTAGGCCATAAATTCCACTTTAACTAGCTAACTAATCCCTCCACATAGAACACTAATTTCCATGGTGGGTTTTATAAAGCTGTTCAAAAGACTCTCCTATCAGAACGAACTCAGTTGATGCTATGGCCACTTTTAGAGGAGATCAGACGTATTCGGGAGTAATATAACCTTATAGATATCCATGTTTAGAAAACTTATGTTTTTTTTCCCTTGAAGTGATAATTTTTCTGCAAATTTGAAGCACTTCTTTTCATGCTTAAGATTATCTTAAGAAGGAGCTGGGAGAGATGGCTCGGTGGTTAAAACTCTTTCTAGCAGAGGACCTGAGTTTGGTTCCCTGCAACCATGCTAAGTGGCTCACAACTCCAGCTCCAAGAGATTTGATGTCTCTAAACAATGAGAGCTCCACCCACCCCTCCCCTCTCACACACGTACATATATAACTAAAAATATTTTAACTCTTAAAAAATATTCTCTGCTTCACTCCTTCTTTAAAAGGGGAACAAGAATACCCTTGGCAGGGAAGAGAGAGGCAAAGATTAAAACAGACACAGAAGGAACATCCATTCAGAGCCTGCCCCACATGTGGCCCATACATATACAGCCACCAATTAGACAAGATGATGAAGTAAAGAAGTGCAGACCGCACAGGAGCGGGATGTAGATCTCTCCTGAGAGACACAGCCAGAATACAGCAAAATACAGAGGCTAATGCCAGCAGCAAAACCATCGAATTGAGAATAGGACCCTGTTGAAGGAATGAAGAGAAGAACTGGAAGAGCTTGAAGGGGCTCGAGACCCCATATGGCCACAACAATGGCAACCAGAGCTTCAGGACCAAGCCATCACCTAAAGACATATAGCTGGAGACTGACCCTGGGACTCAGACCTCACAGGGAGGCAATGAATATCCTAGTAAGAGCACCAGTGGAAAGGGGAAGCCCTGGGTCCTGCTAAGACTGAACCCCCAGTGAACTAGACTGTCGAGGGCGGCAATGGGCGAGGGTGGGTGAGGGAACACCCATAAGGAAGGGGAGAGGATGTTTGCCCGAAACCGGGAAAGGGAATAACACTCGAAAATGTATATAAGAAATACTCAAGTTAATATATATTCTCTTCAGAAAAAGAAATAACATGAATTTTCAACTTCCCTGAACCACAAGTGCATAAATTTATGTGCATAAATTGGTAAGGTAAAAATTCACCCCTGAGACACTCTTACGCTATGCAAAAGTACCTGAATATTTATGAGCATCTTCTCTAATTAATATAGAAAGAGGTAAAAGTGTAGAAACTATAAAACACCAAATGAATAACATTTCTAGCATATCTTGCATGTAAGTAAGTTTATCTATATGAAAACTCCCTCATTGTGGTCATTCATAAATCTAGTTCTCTCTAACAAGTGTAACCTATTTCCCTGAAAATACATATGTATTCTGAGCCTGTATATTTTATGAATAAAAGTAACTGAAGTTAATACACTTTTGGTTTTTCTATCGTCTCCACTATTTAGTGTGTGTGTGTGTGTGTGTGTGTGTGTGTGTGTGTAGTGTCACTTGCATTCTGTTTTAGATTCCACTGGTTTGTAGTACGTCTTTGAAATCAGGTTGCTCCCGTTTTGTTCTTTTGCAGGTTACTGTGGTGGTTCGTCTTGGTTGCCACCTTGAGTACACATGGGGTCAACTAAAACATAAGCATCTGGGCACATCTGTGAGGGATTTTCTTAACTGGATCATTTGAACCGCAGAAATCTGGGCCACACCTGATGGCCACCCACATAAAAGGACTTGGAAGTATCAGTTGGCTCTGGGCTCCATAATGATGTATTTTGATTGGTTCTTGTTTTTTGTGGTGCCTCTGCTGTATAGACAAGTTTTTTGAAGAAGGCTGCTGAGGATCATAATTTATCTGTGTTGAGGACAAATTTTTATAACCTGTTTTTATGGATTTACTTTTTGTTTGCATAGTGATGGTTACAGATTCTTTACCCAATAACAAAAATTTCATGAGCACTGAATAATTAACTATGTTCTCAGTACCAGGCATGTTGAGAGTTTCTTAAGTCCAATTAGAGAGCTCTTGGTTACTACCAGTATGAGTGTCACGACTTCGACTGTAGGGTTATTGTGCCCTACTTGTCATTGATGTAGTTCATAGGCATCACAGCTCAGTAAAACTATAGGCTGCTCCCCCCACTTTGGAAGCTCTCATGCAGCCATCTGTTACCAGGAAATCTAGTCCTCAGGAAGGGAGCATTTATGTCAGTTTCAGCTTAGGGGTCTCTGGGCCATGTTTTAGAAGTGCATGGTGTCTTCAGCAATAGGAACTTACTTCCCACCTCTGGGGGTTAACCAAGGGCAACAACTCAAGAGGGCTTCTCATGTCTGATATTAAGGCCTTTGTTAGGTAGTGTTTAGCTTTGGAGGGAGCGGTGTCATCCCAGTTAAGAAAAATTCATTAAGACAACATATGTATATTTATATGATGAATTATGTACATTATAGGCATTATTCATTTACTTTCTATCTTTTTGGTAAATGGTTAGGAATATGACTCCTTCTTGCTTTTCCAGAAGGAATATATATATATATATATATATATATATATATATTTGATTTTTTCCTTAATCCACCGCTATCCTTCTCCAATGGCTGTATCTACAGAAGAGTCCTACACATAAGGCTCAGGAAACATTTCAGGAGGGGCTGAGGAAAGAGTGTAAGAGACAGAGAATGGCAGAATTTACTGTGAGGTTGTGTCTCTTCATAATGTCAGAAGATACGTCCATAAGGTCTCAGCAACATCCTGCCCCAATGTGACCTGAACAAGGAGGACACCGGTGGACATGCCAAAGTGGGTGGGTGAAAACCCATGAGGTCTCATACACACCACCCTTATATCAACCAATTATTTTTTATTTTTATAAAAATGATGGATATTTATTATAATTATGAAAATCCTCAAATGTTTATCCACTATATTAATATGAATATATATTTATGAAAAACCAATATCTAATTTTTTGTCGAAACTTGCAACAACTATTTTAACCTTTGTGTGTAGCTTATGCATGCACATATGTTCACATGTGTGCACATGTATGGGGCTAGGGCACCATGCGGAGGCCAGAGGTTGGTATTCTCTGTCTCCCTCTATTGTTTTTCCACCAAGCATCTCTCAGTGACCCTGTAGCTCACAGATTGGGTCAGACTAACTGACCAGGAAGCCCCAGGGACTCTCCTGTTGCCTTTGTCTATACTGTAATAGTACTTCCTTTCCTCATAAATCCCTAAAAAAACTTGGACCAGCCAAATAAAATAAAACTAATGTAAATTTCAACATTCATTTCTACCAAACTAATGGATCTACTCATTGCAGCTCTACAGTGAACCACGAAACTGATATCACTGACTGGTTAAGATTACAGGTTCCTTATACATGTTTCTCTCAAGGGAAAACAATAAGTGTAAAATTAGGGCAACTGGTAAGATTTTAGCATTTGTACGTCTAGTACTCAGATAGAGGAAATGGAGTTAAATATTCTATTGGTATACATAGTATAAAAAAACCAAGTTACACTAATAATGTGTTGTTCTTGCTGGTCTTCCTATTTGCATATTACTAAGGGGCTTTTCTCTTCCAACTTTTATAAATATGCTAAAGAAAAGGCACATATATGTGGCGTGAAAGGACCACCATTTATGTTAACTTGTCCAAAATAATTTAAATTATTTAGTATATTTAATTGTGGATTTAATGAAAACATACAATTTAAATATATTGTATATGTTTATACAAATATAAACAAGTGAAGGCCTTGAAATGTTTACTGAATAAACCAGAAGCCAGAGCCAGCTTAGTATGTATGATGCTACACATTTGACTTTTATGCCAGTTGGAAAATCCAATCCCATATGCATTTCCATGAACTATACAGCTATATCCATATTTGTTACAACACATGTAATTAGTGAGATTCATATGAGATAATGTAAAATTATTGCTTTATTTTTAATTATCTTCAAAAATGTTGTGTTTTATAAAAAGAAAAAGCCAGGATATGTTTCATAGAAGCACAGTGAAACAAAAGGGGGTACACACGTGGGACCACTGGCAAGATCCTTCCCTGAGGTACCAAATCACACAAGGTATAGTGGAATAGGAGTTTTATTTTAGGGCAGGAAGGGAATTGAGGTGGAGGAGAGAGAGAGAGAGAGAGAGAGAGAGAGAGAGAGAGAGAGAGACAAAGAGACAGAGACACAGAAGAGAGAGAGACAGAGAGAGACAGGAGAGACAGACAAAGAGACAGAGAGACAGACAGAGAGAGAGACAGAAAGAAGGGAGGAAGAAAGAGATAGAGGAGAGAGGGAGAGAGAGAGAGAGAGAGGAAGAGGAGAGGAGAGGAGAGGGAGGGAGAGGAGAGGTGGAGGAGAGGAGAGAGGCAGGAGGAGGAGAGGGAGAGTCATCCTCCTCTCAGGGGTCCTTTCTGTCTACTTGGCATCCACATCCACATCACACGCATCCTCCTGCACCCCTCAAGTAATAATAATATGTGAAACTTTGTAGCTACACTTTGGGCATATACCAGAGCATGCAATCTTAACTTATTCATTATAAAAATAAAAATATATGTAGGTCAGGTTTTGTTTGCCTATGATGGCTCACACATAATATATTTCAGTTCCATCCATTTCCTGGCAAATTTCACCTTTTTATTTTCCTTTATGGCTGAATAAATTAGATTGTGTCTATATACCACATTTTCACATCTGCTGATGGAAATCTAGGTTGATCCCATTTCCTGCTATTGTGAAAGGAGCAGCAACAAACACAGATGTGCGTGTTCCTGTGGTTGGATATAAAGTCCTTTGGGGGTATGCTTGGGAATAGTATAGCTGGGTCACAGAGCAGTTACATTTCCGTGTTTTGAGAAGCCTCCACACTCCTGTCCATTGTGGTTGCATCAGTGTGCACTATTCTTGAAATAATAACGATGTGCCGTCACTGATGGTGAAACTTCAGTGTTTCTCCTTGCTTACACCATGGTACTCCCCCTTGGAGGTTATGAATTTTCCCCACAGCTGAATGAAAAATCCTATCTAGTCATAGTTAATCATGTATTATAAATCTATAATATCTAACATATTTTGGATACATGTGGATTTTCCTATACTTCCATTATAAAACAAACACAGAAGGTGAAAGGGAGATATATTTCTACAGAAGATTTTTTTTTTTTTTTTTTGAACACAATTGAACTTTTACATAAAAATCAGAAACATCTAAGACAAAGGTTTGTGGGTTACAAAAATACAATGCAAATTTACAAATGAAATTGTACCAGATGTAAATCTCAGGGATAAGGGATGGACCTAAACTTACAGAATGAAGATATCCAAGATTAAAGTTTGACTCCATGTTTTGCTAGCAATTTAAGCTTGAAATGATTCCTAGGTCTTCACATCCCGAGATTATTGGCAATAGAAAACAATAACATAGAAGAGAGTTTGCAAATGAAAAATTAAACTATGAGAGCTAATATCACTCCAATACTCATTAAAAGAGAGACTTGCAAAGAATTGTACATAATTAGCACCTAGTGGTAGTAAGCATACAGACTGATATAAGCTTCACTCAATGGAGAAATCATGCAAATATTTTCAACTTTCACTGACAATGTTAAAACATTACTTTTTTCAAAAAAATGTAAAACACATAAAACATTTGTAGGGGAAACTGGAAAGACTCGTTATTTCTCAGACATTCAGCCATTAACTGTGTTACAGTGATTTCCAGACTAAACAAGTATTCACTCTTCAGGAAAACTTGTTAGCCACCTTATTTCCACCACTTCCGGTATCTAACAAATGATCACATGAACTGCCCCCCCCCGGGCCAGGAATCAAGCATGCTTTACAAGGGATGAACAAACGTCTGCTTCTAAATCACGTTCACTGTAAACATGCACGAATGCAACACATAAATTGTTACAGCACGAGTTTCTTCAAATTCTTGACAGTTTTAAACCACGATTCCTTAGGTACACAGATGTCCCATTTCCGAGGCAAAGAGAGAGAGTTCTTCAAAAAGTCGTGGCTATTTCATAGGAATCTGGAAAAGGGACAGACACGCGTCCAGATCCAGTCACAAGAGGCAGGATCCCAGCAATCGGTATAACTTGCCAGGAGAGAGTCAGAGTGACATTCCTGTTTCCCTTGAGACCGTGTCCATCGTCAAAGAAAAATACCTTGCTTTTGACGTCTTTCAGGTTCAGCTTAGGTTCTCGCCTCGCAGAAGGATCTTGTCCTAGAGGACCACCTGGTTCCACAGCGTTGCTTTTTGGTGGAATATTCTGCCGACAGATAAAGGGTTGTTTGACGTTCCCGTCGAAAGTCTTCTCCAGATCCGCAGAGAGATGTGGAACGACTAAGCTTCAGGTCGCTCTTCTTTCTGGGTCAGTGAAGTCTTCCCTTTTTTTTTTTGAGCAGGATCCTGGAGACGTGCAGGCGCAGGCGCGCTCCGTCTTTGAAGGCAGTGGTAGGGATGCAGCCCAAGGTGAGCGCCGCCGACGCTCAGCGTGGAGCGAAACAGCGAGTTGGCCCAGGACAGCAGGGTGTTCATCTTGCAGGATCAATCGGCGGCTCCCTCCACGCGGGCTCACTGGCGCCTGCTGGCTGGCACTGGCGTGCTGTTGGCTCCACCGGTCCTCTGTCCCTGTGGCTCGCGTGGAATGCTGGGCGCGCGCATGCGTCCCCGGAGCGCGCACTGCCCACGATGCTTCCCCTCCCTGCCCAAGTCCCACTAGATTAACCCTACAACCACGTCTGCTGATAGTCTGGAGCATCTGATGGAAAGGCATGGCTGAATAAGGGGGTCCAGTTGGGGGATGCCTTGAACTGTCTCACCCTCAGGCCCAGGCACAGTCACGGGAAGGTCAGGCACACAAAGCCCTGTCCGGGGGAACCCTCTCCCCTCTGCACTGCTGAAGTTGCACTCTGCTTCCCATACACCCTAGCCCCTCTGCCTTCTGCAACAGGCTGCTGATGGCTGTACTGGCCCCACCCCACCCCCACCCCACCCCCATCCCCCCCACCCCCCACCCCTACACTAGCTAGTCCTGCCTCTCTGTGGTCCATTCTCTACAGAGACCAGCCATCCCTACAGGTCATGTCACTCCCTTGCTGGGATCCTTCACCCTCAACCTACAACAATCTTGGTGTGAGGTGGCCCAGGGTGTGCTGCATCTGCCCTTTCCCTCACCCCCTACCAGCCTGCTTGTTTGCCAGGCTCCAACTTCTGGGCTTGTCCCCTGCTCCTGGGGTAACTGGAGCACACACAGAACAAGCCCACCAGGAAAGACATGGCCTGTCTGTGCATGGCTTCAGTGACAACTCTGTGTATAATCCCCTGTCCAAGCTGTTTATTTTCTTCACACAGAAATCCTCACATAACTTGCCAGTTTTTTCGTTTTCTTATCCAGTTTTGCTAATCTACAGTGGCAGAGCTAAGCCCCCTTCCTGTCTTGTTCTTCCCGTTAACTTTCCCAGTGCCTAGGCCAACGGTCTGTATACTCATTACTACATGATGATTAATCAATTGAAATAATTACTGACATTCTAGAGAAGATACAAAAGTTCCAACTGAGAACTGTGACAAAATATGCTAAATGATTTAAGATATTAAAAGATCTTGTTGCAAATAGACACTAGTGCTTTTCCTCAGCGAATATCAGAATCAGCTAGAATCTACCCAATTCCATGGTTTTTTAATTCAAACGATGTGGACTGAACCCAAATATCTTCAAGTTTAATAAGCACCAGCAGAAGATTTTGGGGGAAAGGTTCCACACTTGGAAAAAAACCCTAACTTCTTTTGTTAACATTTTAATTCAACTAATTTAATGGCACCATGCAGAGTTCTGGCAGAACTGGAAGGTCTTTAATTGATGTAATTGGTCCAAGTGCCCTGAGACCACAGGGGTTCTTCCCTACCTGGGGTCACTAAATTCTCGAAAGTAGTCCTTTTCATTAGAAGGATTGACTTCCTTCCTTCCTCTCTCTTTCTTTCTTCCTTTCTTTCTTCCTTCTCTCTCTCTCTCTCTCTCTCTCTCTCTCTCTCTCTCTCTTTCTCTCTTTCTTTCGTATGTGAGTACATTGTCTTCAGACACACCAGAAGAGGGCATCAGATCTCATTGCAGATGTTCGTGAGCCACCATGAGGTTACTGGGAATTGATCTGAGGACCCCTGGAGGAACACTCAGTGCCATCTCTTCAGCCTAAGGCTCAGCATTTTTCCCTCCACATCTTTATTAACTTGATATTTTCTTATTTACATTTTGATTGTCCTTTCTCCACGGTTTGAGCCAACTTCCTCCCTAATCCCTCCCCCTCCCTTCTTTGTAGGTGTTTCCCCATCCCCATCCTCCCATTACCACCCCCAACAATCACGTTCACTGGGGGTTCAGTCTTGGCAGGACCAAGGGTTTCCCC
This sequence comes from Rattus rattus, assembly GCF_011064425.1. Taxonomy (NCBI): domain Eukaryota; kingdom Metazoa; phylum Chordata; class Mammalia; order Rodentia; family Muridae; genus Rattus; species Rattus rattus. The sequence goes on from NC_046172.1 coordinate 87,496,991, forward strand.
TTCCACTGGTGCTCTTACTAGGATATTCATTGCTACCTATGAGGTTGGAGCCCAGGGTCAGTCCATGTATAGTCTTTAGGTAGTGGCTTAGTCCCTGGAAGCTCAAGGCTTGGCATTCTTATCCTTTTGTTTAGATTAGACTGTTTCCAGGTAGTGCCCTAAAGATGAAACTCTGATGTCTTCACTCTTACTCCTTTAACATGTCTCATAGAGTTGACACTTCACTGGCTTCTGTAAAAGCCCCTGCTTCTAGTTAGCAGAAGCTTCCCCCTTGCCTGTGGCAAACAGCACAGGTTTAAGAACCATTAACTGAATGCAGAGTTCTAGGAATTCTGAAGCACCCAATGATAGTTACTTTAAAGAGCTCCTTCCCTCCACCTAAGACAACAGGGTGTTTTTCTCTGTAGGGTCTCAACTTCACAGTGTTTCTTGTGGTTCAGATATGGTCGGAGCTGTTACTTGCTAGTAGGGAGGAGACTAGTGGAAGGGTAGTGTTTTCCTAAAAGCATCCCCATAATGGGGACCGAATCTCTCCAAGAACCTATCCTACTAACTCTACATCAGACTTGTCTCTTTGCTCTGAGCCTCAGATTCTGTGATACACATTGAACATCTGTGTGGCACTATAGTAAAAGACAAGGGAAGGGAAAGCGTGTGGAATAGAGATCTTAGCAAGCAGATGGGAATGCAGGCTCGATTCCTGGGAAGCTGTGCAATTGATGCTTTTTCTCTTCCCAGCTTTATTCTACAACTCCTCCTACACACCGAACAATGAAACTGAGACTCCCCTAACAGATATGTGGGCTTATCGCTGTTTACTATGTAGCCAGTCCATGATGTTGTTAAAGATATTGCTTTGTCTAAATAAAGGAGGCAAAGTGCAGGGAAGTCCCCTATGCTGAGGGACAACTACATATCATACACTATTGGTTGCTACTTTTAGACATTTTTAAAAAGGTATCTTCTGAGGAAGGTAGTGTTACTTCCTTTGTACAGATAAGGAGATAATTTTAGAAAGCACAGTATATGCTCAAGGAATTCTGGGAAGATATCAACACTGAGGCTATCTTGAAGGGGCATTTATTGGCAAAATTGTGGTTAAAAATAACATATATATGTATATACACATATATGCATCAATAAAAAAAGGTGGTAACTTCTGAGAAAAATGTGAATCTGAGTCTGATTGATTCAAACATATAAGTAAATGGGCAGGAATACTCTCTAACACATCTCAAATGCCAAGCATTAATTTTAGAAGGAAAATCAGAATTAGAAAAATAACACATGACAACACCATAGTGATAAGTGATTCAGGCAAAAATCGTAAGTGGAAGCATAGTCGGCATCAGTTTCTACAGCAGGCTCTGAGTTGTCATGGTAACTACATTGGCCAAGGAAAGCTGGGAAAACAACAGTGATGGTAATCTGACTTCTAATATGTGCTAGGATTTGAGTAAGGATGGCATGACTTGGTGAATTAATTTCAAGTATTCCTCATGATAAAAATTCCTAGCAGCTCCAGTAACATAAATATGCATACATTAATAAGATCACAAATTCATATATACATATGTGTATATATGTACATGTGTATATGTAGCATATGTGTGTATATATACAAATACATATACATATACATATACATATTTATATATCCTTTTTCCCTTCTTTTTTTCTTTTTTTCATGAGTCAAACCATGGGTTTATTTGGGAGGGTGACCTCTCTAATTACTGCTAAGAAGTTAAGGATTGGGTACAGACATATGAAAGCTCTAGGTACATCTGAAAGTCTTCATTGGTTTTGGAGATGAGGCTGGCACAACCTACAGAGGAATGGACTCCTGGGGAGAATTCAGTGTGATTGTCCCAACTCCTGGCTAACGACAGTGGGAGCAAAGGCCTAAGGCTTTGGCCACTCAGGAGAATGCCGACACCTGCTTGAGGGTGGGGCCTGCACAGAGCCATCTGTGCCCGGCTATTACTGATGTGAGGTGACAGAATGCTTATTTTCGGACAGGGTTTCCAGAGCCTGCAGAAGGTTTAGAGGTAGGGGGAGCTATGGGCCCGGGCCCTTTTTGGCCACTGACAGGCTGCACAGGCCCTTTCTTTTTTGGGATTAAAACCTTGTACTTGCTCTTGAACACTTTGCTGGGGTCCAGCTTGTTCACAAAGGTGTCGGGCTCTTCTGTGAGCAGGCTTGTGTTGTAGGTGATAGGTTTCTGCATACTGAACCATTGCTTGGCCTGTGGGCTAATGCCATAGCTGGTAAAGGCATATTGCCACTGGGGCAGGCCCAGGTGGGTGATGAGCAGGCAGTAATAGGCGGTAAAGGTGTCTGTGAGAAAATGCCAGTATAATGCTCTGTCCAGGAACCTCATGTCAGTGTCATGAGCTAATCGAGGTTTCCCACTTTTGTAGACGAGGCAAACTTTCCCATTCCCATTGCACGAATCCAGCTCAAATATCGCACTGCGGCTGTCAAAGTGAGGCTTCTCTAGCTGGTGGTCTTCATTGCCTTCTTGAGTATCATCCTCTAGGTCTGCCAGAGTTGGTGCATTAGGAAGTGAGTACACGGAGGACTGGATGAGCTGAGTCAGTTTGGAAATGCCATTAATCACCATGCTTCCCAGTGGAATAATGTGCTCATCTAGCTTCACACTCCAGGTATTGTGAAAACCATTGGTCATCAAGTGAAGTTTCTCACATCCTCAGGCATCACAATTGTTTTCTGTTCCATGAAGAAATCATATGACGCGCTCAGCAGGCAGCTTTTTCTATTATGCTCACCTCTGTCACACCTGGGGAAGATTCCAGGATGCGAGTTACACCCAGGGTCAACTTCTCAAGGTGCGGCTTGCTGCCGGCTTGCCTTGGGGGCGGTGTCTCCTCCATGGCACTCGTCTTCACCCTGCGCGCGGCAGCGGCCGCCCCCTTCTTCCCTTCTTTCTTACCACCCAAGATTTCAGGAATGCATTATGGTAAATTTACTGAGAGCTGAAGTAAAATCACACATTTCACTAGATTCGTTCTGAACCACATATATAAATTAAAGCAAACTTTTTTATGTTCTCTTTTCTATAGATTATCAGCAGTAAAAATTGGCATTTTGATCCCTAGTTCCTGTATATTTTTGATGACTTCTTTAAACATATGTGGATATACAGAAAAATTCATGCTAAGCAAGAAAGTACTTTTTATAAGCTAGAATTGTGCTTCTAACCAATTTTTGTCTTAATGATTACTATTACATATTTGCTCACTGACATTTTGGGGAATATATGACAGTTTGTATTTGTATTTTTGAAATATCGTCATTTAAAGATCATCACAAAATATGAAGCACTTGTGTGGATTATCTACGTACAAGAAGTTATGTCTGTATATTAAATAGTACAAGGTATTGCTACAATAATTAAAGACCCAGTCAATTGGGAGACACATCTTGTTCCTGAGTTAGAAGACTTGGATTATTTATATGTAATTTTCCGCAATCTAATCTAAAGACTCATTGCAATACCAATAAAAATTGCTATCCTCCATTCTTGATGTGCTCCATGTAAAGATGCTTCACTCAGGAATCAATTTCGGCCTTTCTGTATATCGTGCCTTCCCTGGCATGGCAACCACTTACTTGATAAATGTATTTGCAAGGATAGCAAGGAGTTGCTCAGCTCAAGTCCTCTCCCTTCAAAGCCCTTGGAAATGGTCTGTTCTGAGCAAGCATGTTTTCTTCTCTTCATCTCAAGGATGGGTCTTGCAGTAGACTCCCAGCTTTCTCTCCTCTGTTCACTCCTTCTCCCTACAATGTTGCTCTATATTGCTTATATCTGCCTGATGTCAAAATATAGTTTGACATTTGAGCTCTGAGCCAATTAAGACATGCAGCAAATATCTATGGAAAAGAACACATCCACCCACTCTGAGATGGTGCTATTAGAAGAAGGCTAAGAGATGATACAGCAGTTAACAGCATTTGCTTCTCTTACAGAGAATTTGGTTTGGTTTCCAGCACCCACACAAAAGCTCACAACCACTCATAAACTCACTTCCAAGGGACCCGATGCTCTTTTGTGGATTCTGCAGGCACATATGGTGCACATATATGCAGGGAGGCATTCACATATTCACATAAGGTAGAATAAGTGAATCACTGACAAAAGGTGATATTGGAGAGAGCAGGTGGGTGGGCCACAAGAAAAGATGCTTTTTTTTTATTAGTTAAAACCTGAAACTGGAAAATGTATTGAGCCTATGATGCTACACTTCAACAGTCAAAGTGAATCGCCTGTCTGACAGAATCCTGTCTGCATGTGCCAAAACAAAGCAGCTTTCTTGCCAGGCTGTCCTTAAAGAAGACGATGTACAATATTTCAGAACTTGCATCTTTCAAAAACACTTTTAAATACAAACTTAAAAATATGTATTCAGATTGAATATTAACCATGCTACCTCCTCAGGTTATAGCTTTCAAGGAATCTTATGGAACCCCCAAGGATAGAAAACTGACCGCTGCTCCATATCAGATGAGGGGAGATCTGGGGATATGCCACACAACCTTAGAATCCATCAATGAGATGGAATGTTCCACTAAAATAGATGAGTATGTGGAGAAAGATCAAGAGCTTAAATGAACCAAGGCAGCTAGGGAAGTTGTTAGCGAACCCTAGGTGAGTGGAGATGGATGAGTGATGATGAAAGGAATCTATAATGGCTGAATGTAGTGGCGGGGGCAGGGGAAATTTCATAAGGTCTTCCTTGTAATAGATCATGAATATTCAATTTAATCTATTTGAACTCAATAATAATGATTCAACTTCATGATTCATATCACAGGGGATAATTCTAGAATTTGAAGAGAAAACCCAGTCAATCTGTGTGCATATGTTTTATTTTCCTCAAATAAAAAATGTGAACCATAAATGCACATAGTCCTGAAAGATAGCACACTAATACAATCTCCGTGAAAGCACCTGATAACACCCACAAGTGAAACAAGCAAGCTGTCTGACACTTTATTCATCTTAAATGCAGACCCCAGAGAATCACCCTGAATTCACTCTATGTCACTATGAGTTTTTAAAACTAAAAATGTGCAGATAGAGAGGCACAGTTTCCTAACAGTGAAACCCTAGCTTTTTGATACTCCCATGCCCATTGCTTAAACAGAGAAGAAATTTGGTAAAGCAGTCTTACTTTGGAAACGCAATTCACTTCATCTTGCAGAAAACCCCCAGGTGTTACCACCAGGAACTTTCTATGCAGGTTTGCGCAAATACTCCTCAGTACTGGCTCAGTAGGTAGCTGCTCATAGACCAGACTTGGTTCAGTGGAGTGCTTTTCACATAGCTGTTCAACTCCCTGAGAGCAGTGCACCATTGGGAGCAGGGATTGTTGTGGTTGTGATTGTGTGTGTGTAAGCTGCTGCAATCAAGAACTGAGGAGTGGAGACACTGACCTCTGATATGATGGAAGCAGCCGGGCATTCGTAGTTTCATTAAGGTGTCAGGACTTAAGGCTCTTGTCAGTGTGGTTTCGACTATCCCAGTCATAGTGCTGTTCATGAGAACCTGTTGATAACAAAGCAGAAAAAGAAACGTGGTTTCACTATTATTGTGTCCACAGAGACATTTTGGGGTAGTTTCAACCAACGTTTTTAGTATTCTATATATCACGTCTGTGCTGACCAGTTTTATGTCAGCTTGACACAAGCTAGAGTTATCTGAAAGGAGTGGACCTCAATAGAGAAAATGCCTCCATCAAATCTGGATGTAAGGCATTTTCTTAATTAGTGATCAATGTGGGGGAGGGTCCAGCCCATTGTGGGTGGTGCCTTCCTTGGGGTGGTGGTTCTGGGTTCTATAAGAAAGCAGGATGAGCACAACAGTAAGCAGCACTCCTCCATGGCCTCTGCATCAGTTCCTGCTTCCAGGGTCCAGCCCGGTTTGAGTTCCTGTCTTGAATTTCTTTGATGATGAACACCTATGTGGAAACTTAAGCCAAATACCTTCTTTCCTCCCTAACTTGCTTTTGGTCGTGGTGTTTCATCACAGCAATAGTAACCCTAACAAGGACATTTTTGCTGCTGTTGTATTTTGTTTATATATTGCTATGATAAAACATTCTGGTTTGAATAATAATGTCCTCTATGTGCTTATATGTTTGAATACTTGGTTAGAAGTTGGTAGGACTGTTTGGGAAGTATTAGGAGGTATTTGAGGAGATGTGTCACTGGGGAAGAACTTTGATGTTTCAAAAGCCCATCCTCACCCTCTGTCCACCCCCTCTCTCCTCTCTCCTCTCCCCTCTCTCTCTCTCTCTCTCTCTCTCTCTCTCTCTCTTTCTCTCTCTCTCTCTCTCTCTCTCTCTCTCTCTCTCTCTCTCATTACTGCACGTCTGATATAAGTGCTTGCTTGGCTACTGCTACAGTGCTATGCCTGCCTGTCTGTTAGCCTCCTCAGCATGCCGGTCCTAGATTCTACTACCCTCTGGAACTGTGAACCCCAACTGTTAAAGGCTGCCTTCTATAAGTTACCTGGTCATGGTGCTTTGTCACAGCAGTAGAAAGGTAACTAAACATAGGAGGAAAGGGTTTATTTGGTTTATATTTCCAGATCATGGTCCATCATTGAGGGAATTCAGGGTAAGAACTCAAGAAGAACCATGGAAGGACAGTGCTTCTCACCCTCTAGCCCATGTTTAGCTTGCTGTCTTACATAGCTCAGTACCACTGGTCTGGAGATGGTATTGCTCACAGGTGTCTAGTGTTCTTATTAGAAGTGAACAATGATAAACAAATGAGTTTTTTGATACATGTCTTAGCCCTGACACTCAGACACCTGTTACATTTGAAATGTTATTGTAGTTTCTCCATGCCTTGTATACCATTAGTTCTCTCAAATACTGTTAAGCAGCTGTGTAAGAACAAAGGTCCATCCCATTTCTTGTATTAACAAATTCAGGCTCACTCTTACACGTTACTATTTTGTTGAATATTGTTGTTGTGCTATGTTCATAGTAATGTTAGTCGGTCATCTTTTCACTGTTATCATGTCCTGTTAAGGTTTCAGTGATCCTGGCCTCACAGAATGAGTTTGAAGGGGAGTAACTCCTCTGTGAATCCTGTGGAATATTTTAAGAAGCACTGGCATTAGCCTTTAAAACTTTGGTTCAATTCACCAGTGAAGTCATCCATTCCTGTAGTTCTCTTTTCTGTCATTAGTGCTTTTGTGAAACTTAGAAAGACCAGATGTCTCTGGATTGCCCAAGAGTGAGGACAACACTGCAATTTACACAGATGTGGCAGAAGACAGTGTATGGACCAGACCCTGTAGTAATCCCTTGAGAATGGTGGCATGATGTGGGTTTCCTCCAGTTCTCTTGATAACCAACTCTGCTACTGGTAACGGTGACTGTTACTGGATGCTTCAGTAATGGGAAGGGATCTGAAGCACTTGTTCTCTGAGTATATTCTAGTTCATATTCTGGTGTTTCATAGGGGGAAATGACAGTGAGTGACAGGAAACTGTATAGCAATGACATAACACACATAGGGGAGCTTTAGGAGTGAAGATTTAGAGAAAGTTATGGATTATGTGGTCATCTCCACTCCCAAGTGTGATATCAGATCTCTGACTCCACACACACACATTACCTACAGATATAAATGCCCATAGAGAGAACAGTAGCCAGGGTATTACATGGAGTCTTTGTGATGTAGTGCTCAATTAGGAATTAGATTAAGCAGTAATAAGTTGCATTTGGAACCAGGTATAATTCCTCTCAGCTAAGGTGATCACAGAAAAGAGAGAAACTAGACCAGAACCAGGAAGTGTTTCCCTTGGCCTTCTTAGGCTGTATGCCTTAGAAGTGCAATTGTCCTGACTAGTTTTTTTTTTTCATTTTTTATCGTGTTGCTTTTTGATTTTTTAAATTACTATCTTATTGATTTTGAATTTTTAAATTATTTATGTGCATGGACGTTTTGACCGCATGTGTGTCTATGCACCACATGCATACCACCAGACCAGAAGAGGGCATAATATCACACAATAATGTAAGCCATTATGTGGTGCTGAGGATTGAACTTGGGTTCTTCAGAAGTGTAGTCAGTGTTCTTAACTTCTGCTCCATGTTTATAGTTTTTTATTGTCAACTTGACACAACTTTGAGTGCCTTGGGTTCATAACTTCAAAGGTGAAAGGTCAGATCCATTCTTTGGCTTCTCAAAAATCTATCCTATGGCATGGCTCAAAAAAATTGTGTTTCCCTGGGAACCCACTGGCTACATGGGCCAGGGAAACAGGTAGGCTATGTTCAGAACTACATTTTCCCTTCTCTGAGCAGAATCCAACCTCCAGTCTCATTTCCAGCTCTGTAGCAGGCCACCTGCTGTGGCTTCCCCTTCTTCTCTGCCCCCTATCTCCAGGGGATCACACAGATCTTCTCCTAGAGCCTTCCTCATCACTTCAGTTCTTTCTTTCAGCAGCCAACTCTGCACAGGCATTTCCTCGGAGTTCACCAGCAACACCAACCAGGGAAGCAGATAGTCCAGGGAAGCAGGTAGGGTAACTTCACTCTCCCTCCTCTCCTCCATGTCGAATCCCACAGTCTCATTGCCAGGTCTGCAGCAAACTTTCTGCTGAGGCCTTTTCTCACTCTCTGCTCCTATTCTTAGGAGACTAAACAGGTTCTGGTCACATACCCTGCTCTCCTCCCTCCCGGTGACCCTCCTCATCTCCCCCAGCCCCACTTCTGGCCCATCTCTAGCTCTGTTAGCTCCCAAATACTAAGAAACACAGTCTGTCCAGAACCTAGTGGATTCCTGGCGGGATCTCAGAAGCATTCCCTACCAGGCAACAGACGGCCACCACACTCCCAAGAACCAGAGAGGGCAACAGAAGCCAAACTCCCACCCAACAAAGAAAAAACCAGGTATCAGCACCTGGAATTACAATCATCCCAAACCTGTGTGCTGAGACACCAGCATAAAAACACAATTGGTAACAGCCAGAACAATATGACTCCACTAGAGACCAGCAATGCTATTGTACAGTAAAGCCTTGAGAAATCCAACTTAGCTGAAGCACTGGAGAAAGACTTCAAAATAACTCTTATGAATAAGTTAGGGGTCCTTAAGGAGAAAATGAATAAATCCAATAAAGAAATCAATGAAAACAGAAAGAATGGAAGGAAATAAAAACATACTTTAAGACATGGAAGTGGACATAGGATCAATAAAGAAAATACAAACTGAGGGAAAACTGGATATGAAAGTTTAGGAACTCACCCAGGAACCTCAAAGGCAAGCTTCACCACAGAATTCTAGATAGAGATAATAGAGAGAATCTCAGTCACTGAAGACATGATAGAAGAAATAGATACCCTAGTCAAAGAAAATGTTAAATCTTTAAAAAAGAAAAATTTCGCTGTTACCTGTTGTTCTGGTTAGCTGATTCGTTTTTCTTTTTCTTCTTTGTCAACTTGGCTGTTTAATTATCTGGGAAGAGGACACTCAGTTGAGAAAAATGCCTCCATCAAATTGTTGTAGGCAACTCTGTGTGGCATTTTCTTGATTAGATTGACTTGGCAGGGCCTCGTCTACTGAAGGTGATACTAACCCTGGGCAGTTGGTCCTGGATTATATGAGAAGATTGCATGAGTCTGCACCAGATGGGTTATTAGAACTGAAAGAAGTGGACCCACGTCCCCATTCCTAATGCAGAATTAATCTCCAATTGATAGCCACTTGCAAAATGAAAATGGAGTTTCTACCACATTAGAACGAATATAAGCCTCCTGCAGACCAAAATAGACCATCTATCCTTTAAGCTCTCTACCTGGAGCCTCAGACCTCCACTCACTAGCAAGTTCTATAATATACGTCTGTTATGCACTCTGCCTGGTGCTGCAGACTTCTTTTTTTTTAATCTTAGTTCCAAATTGTGGGCCAGAGTCCCCAGGTGCTTCAGACAAACTCTGTATATAAATCTATTCTAAAAGCAAATAAGCCAGTCTTTGAATTAAGCCACTCTCAGCTCTTTGACCTAGAGTGGCCTGTTTCTTTTCACAGCACGGAGTCTAGAGTCTGTGGCAAGCTTCTTTGTATCAAGGTTCCCCAGCTTGAGTCCATGTGACTCCTCTTCAGGCCACCCTCTTAGAAAATAAAACTCTATCAGGCTGATAATCTTAAATTTTTAGTGGATTCTTGCCTAACACGTTGGTTCACCACCTGTAGTGGTAAATATTAGAATCTACCAATCCACGCTATTGCTGACACCAGTGGGCCACATGGTATCTGCTGGGTATTTTCATCTTAAAGAGCAAAGTGTCACAATCCGATTTGCCGAGCTTCCAGACTTCATCCCATATTGCTATTGGCTACTCTCTGAGCCTGGCAGCAATCTTGCTATCCATCTAGTTCCCAAGGCAGGTCACCACACCAGTTCCATACAGAGATTGTCTATCTGGTCTCTTTTGCTCTGTTCACATTCCCAGCATCCGTCCTCTGTGGTTATAGTCACAACTCCCAGTAACTCATTAAAATCAAAACTCAATAAGCTTGTAATTTAGCAATGAAATTTATATCAGTAAATTCAAACGTCCACACAATAAACTCAGAGCCAATTCATAGCGATATAAACTGCCCACTTAGATAAGATAAATTGTCCTATAAAAATCCATCCCTTATGAAATATTGATAACTACCTGTGGCCCTTTAAGGCCACACAGATCGGGATCGTCCTTCTCTGCCTCCATCTTGGTTCTCCTTTTTCTTTTCCTTCCTCACTCCTGTCTCCAAAACTCTGTGCCCGCCTTACTTTTTCATTGTCCAATCACAAGCCTTGCCTTATCATGTCCCCGCCTTCACCTGCATATAGACAACAATCTACACCTACCACAACTCTTTTGGATTCTAGTGGCCCCTCCTTCACTTGGTTTGTAATAATGTTAGGCCAAGATTTCCTTTTTCCTTCACACAGCCTTCATATTTTACCAAATCTCTGTCCCTTTTTTTTTTTTTTTTTTTTTTATTAACTTGAATTTAAGTGTTATTCCCTTTCGGTTTCAGACAAACATCCCTTCCCCCCCCCCTTCCTTATGGGTGTTCCCTCCCCACCCTCCCCCATTGCCCTCCCCGACAGTCTAGTTCACTGGGGGTTCAGTCTTAGCAGGACCCAGGGCTTCCCCTTCCACTGGTGCTCTTACTAGGATATTCATTGCTACCTATGAGGTCAGAGTCCAGGGTCAGTCCATGTATAGTCTTTAGGTAGTGGCTTAGTCCCTGGAAGCTCTGGTTGCTTGGCATTGTTGTACATATGGGGTCTCAAGCCCCTTCAAGCTCTTCCAGTTCTTTCTCTGATTCCTTCAACAGGGGTCCCGTTCTCAGTTCAGTGGTTTGCTGCTGGCATTCGCCTCTGTATTTGCTGTATTCTGGCTGTGTCTCTCAGGATCGATCTACATCCGGCTCCTGTCGGTCTGCACTTCTTTGCTTCATCCATCTTGTCTAATTGGGTGGCTCTATATGTATGGGCCACATGTGGGGCAGGCTCTGAATGGGTGTTCCTTCAGTCTCTGTTTTAATCTTTGCCTCTCTCTTCCTGCCAAGGGTATTCTTGTTCCTTTTAAAGAAGGGTGAAGCCTTCACATTTTGATCATCCGTCTTGAGTTTCATTTGTTCTGAGCAACTAGGGTAATTCAAGCATTTGGGCTAATAGCCACTTATCAGTGAGTGCATAACATGTATGTCTTTCTGTGATTGGGTTAGCTCACTCAGGATGATATTTTCCAGGTCCAACCATTTGCCTACAATTTCATAAAGTCGTTGTTTTTGATAGCTGAGTAATATTCCATTGTGTAGATGTACCACATTTTCTGTATCCATTCCTCTGTTGAAGGGCATCTGGGTTCTTTCCAGCTTCTGGCTATTATAAATAAGGCTGCGATGAACATAGTGGAGCACGTGTCTTTTTTATATGTTGGGGCATCTTTTGGGTATATGCCCAAGAGGGTATAGCTGGATCCTCAGGCAGTTCAATGTCAATTTTCTGAGAAACCTCAGACTGATTTCCAGAATGGTTGTACCAGTCTGCAACCCCACCAACAATGGAGGTGTTCCTCTTTCTCCCGCATCCTGCCAGCATTTGCTGTCACCTGAGTTTTTGATCTTAGCCATTCTCACTGGTGTGAGGTGAAATCTCAGGGTTGTTTTGATTGCATTTCCCTGATGACTAAAGATGTTGAACATTTCTTTAGGTGTTTCTCAGCCATTCGGCATTCCTCAGCTGTGAATTCTTTGTTTAGCTCTGAACCCCATTTTTTAATAGGGTTATTTGTCTCCCTCTTGGTCTAACTTTTTGAGTTCTTTGTATATTTTGGATATAAGGCCTCTATCTGTTGTAGGATTGGTAAAGATCTTTTCCCAATCTGTTGGTTGCCGTTTTGTCCTGACCACAGTGTCCTTTGCCTTACAGAAGCTTTGTAGTTTTATGAGATCCCATTTGTCGATTCTTGATCTTAGAGCATAAGCCATTGGTGTTTTGTTCAGGAAATTTTTTCCAGTGCCCATGTGTTCCAGATGCTTCCCTAGTTTTTCTTCTATTAGTTTGAGTGTGTCTGGTTTGATGTGGAGGTCCTTGATCCACTTGGACTTAAGCTTTGTACAGGGTGATAAGCATGGATCGATCTGCATTCTTCTACATGTTGACCTCAGTTGAACCAGCACCATTTGCTGAAAATGCTATCTTTTTCCATTGGATGGTTTGGGCTCCTTTGTCAAAAATCAAGTGACCATAGGTGTGTGGGTTCATTTCTGGGTCTTCAATTCTATTCCATTGGTCTATCTGTCTGTCTCTGTACCAATACCATGCAGTTTTTATCACTATTGCTCTGTAATACTGCTTGAGTTCAGGGATAGCGATTCCCCTGAAGTCCTTTTATTGTTGAGGATAGTTTTAGCTATCCTGGGTTTTGTTATTCAGATGAATTTGCAAATTGTTCTGTCTAACTCTTTGAAGAATTGGATTGGTATTTTGATGGGGATTGCATTGAATCTGTAGATCGCTTTTTTTGGTAAAATGGCCATTTTACTATATTAATCCTGCCAATCCATGAGCATGGGAGATCTTTCCATCTTCTGAGGTCTTCTTCAATTTCTTTCTTCAGAGTCTTGAAGTTCTTGTTGTACAAATCTTTTACTTGCTTGGTTAAAGTCACACGAGGGTACTTTATATTATTTGGGTCTATTATGAAGGTGTCGTTTCCCTAATTTCTTTCTCGGCTTGTTTCTCTTTTGTGTAGAGGAAGGCTACTGATTTATTTGAGTTAATTTTATACCCAGCCACTTTGCTGAAGTTGTTTATCAGCTTTAGTAGTTCTCTGGTGGAACTTTTGGGATCACTTAAATATACTATCATATCATCTGCAAATAGTGATATTTTGACTTCTTCTTTTCGATCTGTATCCTTGACCTCCTTTTGTTGTCTGATTGCTCTGGCTAGAACTTCAAGAACTATATTGAATAAGTAGGGAGAGAGTGGGCAGCCTTGTCTAGTCCCTGATTTTAGTGGGATTGCTTCAAGTTTCTCTCCATTTAGTTTAATGTTAGCCACTGGTTTGCTGTATATGGCTTTTACTATGTTTAGGTATGGGCCTTGGATTCCTATTCTTTCCAGGACTTTTTATCATGAAGGGGTGTTGAATTTTGTCAAATGCTTTCTCAGCATCTAATGAAATGATCATGTGGTTTTGTTCTTTCAGTTTGTTTATATAATGGATCCGTTGATGGTTTTCCGTATATTAAACCATCCCTGCATGCCTGGGATGAAGCCTACTTGATCATGGTGGATGATTGTTTTGATGTGCTCTTGGATTGGTTTGCCAGAATTTTGTTGAGTATTTTTGCGTCGATGTTCAGAAGGGAAATTGGTCTGAAGTTCTCTTTCTTTGTTGGGTCTTTGTGTGGTTTAGGTATAAGAGTAATTGTGGCTTCATAGAAGGAATTCGGTAGTGCTCCATCTGTTTCAATTTTGTGGAATAGTTTGGATAATATTGGTACGAGGTCTTCTATGAAGGTCTGATAGAATTCTGCACTAAACCCGTCTGGACCTGGGCTCTTTTTGGTTGGGAGACCTTTAATGACTGCTTCTATTTCCTTAGGAGTTATGGGGTTGTTTAACTGGTTTATCTGTTCCTAATTTAACTTCGGTACCTGGTATCTGTCTAGGAAATTGTCCATTTCCTGCAGATTTTCAAGTTTTGTTGAGTATAGGCTTTTATAGTAAGATCTGATGATTTTTTGAATTTCCTCTGAATCTGTAGTTATGTCTCCCTTTTCATTTCTGATTTTGTTAATTTGGACACGCTCTCTGTGTCCTCTCGTTAGTCTGGCTAAGGGTTTATCTATCTTGTTGATTTTCTCAAAGAACCAACTTTTGGTTCTGTTGATTCTTTCTATGGTCCTTTTGTTTCTACTTGGTTGATTTCAGCTCTGAGTTTTTATTTCCTGCCTTCTACTCCTCCTGGGTGTATTTGCTTCTTTTTTGTTCTAGAGCTTTTTAGGTGTGCTGTCAAGCTGCTGACATATGCTCTTTCCTGTTTCTTTCTGCAGGCACTCAGCGCTATGAGTTTTCCTCTTAGCACAGCTTTCATCGTGTCCCATAAGTTTGGGTATGTTGTACCTTCATTTTCATTAAATTCTAAAAAGTTTTTAATTTCTTTCTTTATTTCTTCCTTGACCAGGTTATCATTGGTAGAGCATTGTTCAATTTCCCGTATATGTGGGCATTCTTCCCTTATTGTTATTGAAGACCAGCTTTAGGCGTGGTGGTCCGATAGCGCATGGGATTATTTCTATCTTTCTGTACCTGTTGAGGCCGTTTTTTGACCAATTATATGGTCAATTTTGGAGAAAAGTACCATGAGGAGCTGAGAAGAAGGTATATCCTTTTGCATTAGGGTAGAACGTTCAATAAATATCCGTTAAGTCCATTTGGCTCATGACTTCTCTTAGTCTGTCTACGTCTCTGTTTAATTTCTGTTTCCATGATCTGTCCATTGATGAGTGTGGGGTGTTGAAGTCTCCTACTATTATTGTGTGAGGTGCAATATGTGTTTTGAGCTTTAGTAAGGTTTCTTTTACGTATGTAGGTGCCCTTGTATTTGGGGCATAGATATTTAGGATTGAGAGTTCATCTTGGTGGATTTTTCCTTTGATAAATATAAAGTGTCCTTCCTTATCTTTTTTGATGACTTTTAGTTGAAAATTGACTTTATTTGATATTAGAATGGCTACTCCAGCTTGCTTCTTCCGACCATTTGCCTGGAAAGTTGTTTTCCAGCCTTTCACTCTGAGGTAGTGTCTGTCTTTGTCTCTGAGGTGTGTTTCCTGTAGGCAGCAGAATGCAGGGTCCTCGTTGTGTATCCAGTTTGTTAATCTATGTCTTTTTATTGGGGAGTTGAGGCCATTGATGTTGAGAGATATTAAGGAATAGTGATTATTGCTTCCTGTTATATTCATACTTGGATGTGTTATGTTTGTGTGCTTTTCTTCTCTTTGTTTTGTTGCCAAGACGATTAGTTTCTTGCCTCTTCTTGGGTATAGCTTGCTTCCTTATGTTGGGCTTTACCATTTATTATCCTTTGTAGCGCTGGATTTGTAGAAAGATATTGTGTAAATTTGGTTTTGTCATGGAATATCTTGGTTTCTCCATCTATGTTAATTGAGAGTTTTGCAGGATACAGTAGCCTGGGCTGGCATTTGTGTTCTCTTAGGGTCTGAATGACATCAGTCCAGGATCTTCTGGCCTTCATAGTTTCTGGCGAAAAGTCTGGTGTGATTCTGATAGGTCTGCCTTTATATGTTACTTGACCTTTTTCCCTTACTGCTTTTAATATTCTTTCTTTATTTTGCGTTTGGTGTTTTGACTATTATGTGACGGGAGGTGTTTCTTTTCTGGTCCAATCTATTTGGAGTTCTGTAGGCTTCTTGTATGCATATGGGTATCTCTTTTTTTAGGTTAGGGAAGTTTTCTTCTATGATTTTGTTGAAGATATGTACTGGTCCTTTGAGCTGGGAGTCTTCACTCTCTTCTATACCTATTATCCTTAGGTTTGATCTTCTCATTGAGTCCTGGATTTTCTGTATGTTTTGGACCAGTAGCTTTTCCGCTTTACATTATCTTTGACAGTTGAGTCAATGATTTCTATGGAATCTTCTGCTCCTGAGATTCTCTCTTCCATCTCTTGTATTCTGTTGGTAAAGCTTGTATCTACAGCTCCTTGTCTCTTCTTTTGGTTTTCTATATCCAGGGTTGTTTCCCTGTGTTCTTTCTTGATTGTTTCTATTTCCATTTTTAATTCCTTCCACTGTTTGATTGTGTTTTCCTGGAATTCTTTCAGGTATTTTTGTGTCTCCTCTCTATGGGCTTCTACTTGTTTATTTATGTTTTCCTGGAATTCTTTCAGGCATTTTTGCGATTCCTCTCTGTAGGCTTCTACTTGTTCTCTAAGGTAGTTCATCATGTCTTTCTTGAAGTTCTCCAGCATCATGGTCAAATATGATTTTGAATCTAGATCTTGCTTTTCTGGTGTGTTTGGATATTCCATGTTTGTTTTGATGGGAGAATTGGGCTCCGATGGTGCCATGTAGTCTTGGTTTCTGTTGCTTGGGTTCCTGTGCTTGCCTCTCGCCATCAAATTATCTCTAGTGTTACTTTGTTCTGCTATTTCTGACAGTGGCTAAACTGTCCTATAGGCCTGTGTGTCAGGAGTGCTGTAGACCTGTTTTCCTCTCTTTCAGTCAGTTATGGGGACAGAGTGTTCTGCTTTCGGGCCTGTAGTTTTTCCTTTCTACAGGTTTTCAGCTGTTCTTGTGGACCTGTGCCTTGAGTTCACCAGGCAGGTCACTTGCAGCACATAAGTTAGTCTTACCTGTGGTCCCGAGGCTCAAGTTCGCTCATGAGGTTCTGCCCATGGGCTCTCTTGGTGGCAGCAACCAGGAAGATCTGCGCGCCTCTTCTGGGGGCCTCCGTGCACCAGGGTTCCAGATGGCCTCGGTGTTTTCCTCTGGAATCAGTAATGTGTGCAGAGAGCAGTCTCTTCTGGTTTGCAGGGCGTGTCTGCCTCTCTGAAGGTTTAGCTCTCCCTCCCACGGGATTTGGGTGCAGAGAACTGTTTATCCGGTCTGTTTCCTTCAGGTTCGGGGCGGTGTCTCAGGCAGGGCTCCTGCTGCTCCTGGGCCCTCCCACAGGAACCCAGAGGCCTTGTACAGTTTCCTCTTGGGTCAGGGATGTGGGCAGGGGTGGGCAGTGTTGGTGGTCTCTTCGCTCTGCAGCCTCAGGAGTGCCCACCTGACCAGGCGGTAAAGGTATCTCTCCCACGGGTTCTGGGAGCAGAGCTGCTGCGGGCGGGATCCGGGGTGGGACTTCCGGTAAACACAGGGCGTGCCTGGTCCTAGAGGATTCTGCCTCTGTTGTCCCGATTCCACCAGGCAAGTCACTTGCAGCAGATAAGTTAGTCTTACCTGTGGTCCCGAGGTTCAAGTTCGCTCGCAGGGTTCTGCCCACGGGCTCTCCGTGGTGGCAGCAACCAGGAAGATCTGTGCAGCCTCTTCCGGGGGCCTCCGTGCACCAGGGTTCCAGATGGCCTCCGGTGTTTTCCTCTGGAATCAGTAATGTGTGCAGAGAGCAGTCTCTTCTGGTTTCGCAGGCGTGTCTGCCTCTCTGAAGGTTTAGCTCTCCCTCCCACGGGATTTGGGTGCAGAGAACTGTTTATCCGGTCTGTTTCCTTCAGGTTTCGGCGGTGTCTCAGGCAGGGCTCCTGCTGCTCCTGGGCCCTCCTCCACAGGAACCCAGAGGCCTTGTACAGTTTCCTCTTGGGTCAGGGATGTGGGCAGGGGTGGGCAGTGTTGGTGGTCTCTTCCGCTCTGCAGCCTCAGGAGTGCCCACCTGACCAGGCGGTAAGGGTATCTCTCCCACGGGTTCTGGGATCAGTGAGCTGGTGGGGGCAGGATCCGCGTGTTTTGGGACTTCCGGAGTTCACAGGACGTGCTCTTCCTAGAGGGTCCTGTGGTCTGTGCCTTGAGTTCACCAGGCAAGTCACTTGCAGCAGATAAGTTAGTCTTACCTGTGGTCCCGAGGCTCAAGATCGCCAGGGGTTCTGCCCACTTGGCTCTCCGTGGGTGGCAGCAACCAGGAAGATCTGCGCCGCCTCTTCGGGGGCCTCCGTGCACCAGGGTTCCAGATGGCCTCCGTTGTTTTCCTCAGGTGTTTGTGATGTGTGTGAAGAGAGGAGTGTATACTGGTTTTCCCCGCGAGTAGGTCTCTCAGGTGTGCTATCTCGCCCTCCCACGGGATTTGGGTGCAGAGAACTGTTTATCCGGTCTCTTTCCTTCAGGTTCCGGCGGTGTCTCAGGCAGGGCTCCTGCTGCTCCTGGGCCCTCCCCCACAGGAACCCAGAGGCCTTGTACAGTTTCCTCTTGGGTCAGGGATGTGGGCAGGGGTGGGCAGTGTTGGTGGTCTCTTCCGCTCTGCAGCCTCAGGAGTGCCCACCTGACCAGGCAGTAAGGTATCTCTCCCACGGGTTCTGGGAGCAGAGAGCTGCTGCGGGCCGGGATCCGCGGGTGTCTCTCTGTCCCTTTCCTAATGGCCCCAGTTGTTGGATATAGAGACTACTCCATTGGGAATACACAATTCTACCCAACCTGATGAATCAAGTAAAAGAGCAGACCGAATGTGATGAGTTCTCGTATAAATGCATAAGGTGCACACACACACACACACACACACACACACACACACACACACACACAAAACCACCAAAAGATATTTTCTTTGGGTGTTAATTACAATTTGAAATATTACTCTTTCTTTTTCTGTGTCAGCTGTTTTTCCTAAAACATGCACCTGCTCTTGCAAGTATACTTATTATTAAAATGACTGGTAAGTGTTTCTAAAAAGAAAGACATTGACCACAGAACTGGAAGAGAGACAACTTTAAGTGGTGTTCAAGGGAGGGATACTTTTCATAGTATTCTTAGAAATGCTTCTGCTGAGTTACAAACATTACTACTAATTTTTTCTTGGGGGAGGACAGAGAGTCAATGGAAAGCAATACTAGACTATTGGGTTTCCTTTTCTCCTGTATGTTCCAATGGGTTCCTCGTCCTCCCAAGACTCCAACAATGAGAGGCTAGGTATCCTCTGGTCCTGAGAATCTGTGAAGGGTAGGGATTTTCTTATCTTTCCACTAGGCACTACCTTGGTCTATGTTGAGATGAGAAGGAACCTGTTTTGAGGTCCCATTAAACTTTTCTCACCTCCACTTAACCACCCTCATTTGAAATGTTCTTTAAACAGATAACACCGTGTGTCACCCAAGTAGTATCATTGTGAATTTCTCAGTAAAGCATGTTAGTGCAGGGGTCTTGTGAGAGCATTTGGCACAGATTCTATTAAGCTGGAGTGGTGATACATCTTTCTCAACTGTGACACTTCTTAGTGTGATTTTAAAGCTTACTATTTTTGAAGCACTGGGCTGATCCCTACAGCATCATGCGTGCCAAGCAGGATTCCATTGAATAACTACATGACCTCAGCTTTGGGGGTTTCTGAGGACTGGGCCATTTTTACCCCTGCACCCAGCTATAAATTACAACAGGAATGTCCCCCACTTCCTTCCTATTTCTGCTTTTTCAGTACTGAGATTAAGGGTGTGTACTTCCGGGCTGGAGAAATGGCTCAGTGGTTAAGAGCACTGACTGCTCTTCCAGAAGTCGTGAGTTTAATTCCCAACAACCACATGGTGACTCACAACCATCTGTAATGGGATCTGATGTCTGCACTCTTCTGGTGTGTTTGACAGTGACAAGTGTACTCACATACATGAAATAAATAAATAAGTCTTTAAAAAACGGGTGTGTACTTCCAATTTAGGCACATGGGAAAAGAGAGAGGGAGGGAGGGAGGGAGGGAGGGAGAGAGAGAGAGAGAGAGAGAGAGAGAGAGAGAGAGAGAGAGAGAGAGAGAGAGAAATATACCTGGGTCTCAGCATAGGAAAGGGCTTAGTGTCTGTTATGTGAATGTTTTAGGAGAGCTGGGCAAATTTGACTCACTGCAGATAGGACATGAAAGGAAGAGTAATTCCAATAAAGTGTAGCCTGGAGAACCAGTGAGTTCTATTACAGGAGCTTGGGTTACAAACTATTTACAGGAACTTTGACAGCTTTTGAGTGGCCATTTCTTTCTCTGGAGGAAATCTTTGTTCTTCCAGTAACTTGTGAGCTCTCCTTTCTCATAACAGTTAATGGGTTCAATCTTGTGCAGGTCTCCTTTGGATAGTTACAACCACTAACAGTTCAAGAGGGCAACACAGCACAGTGTTGCTCCACAGTGCCAGAGTGGGGAACATCCTTAGGCCAAGGAAATTAAGCAATAGTATCCCAGACCTAATGTATGAATTTATTCACTGGAGTTTAGTTAGCAATTGGGAGCTTTCAGCTGTGGATTGAAATTCCAGCTATCCAGAGAATGGGCAAAGGCTATAAAATAAAGTGTTGGTTCTCAGCTTGCTTCTCTTGGCACTCTCCCATTGTCAGACAGCCCAGTAATGAATGACTCCATAGTGAGGGCAAAGGTCAGAGCTTGCTTAAAATCTACTTAATACTCAGTTCCACAGTGTCTAGGAGTTTCTGGGTAAAACGGAGTTAGCCCAGGGTCTCAGGAGTGATTGCACATGAAATTAATACACTTTTGCAAGCAATTCTTTGGCTACTGAAAGTCAGTGAAGGAAATATACACTCTTCAGGACTACTCGTGCAGAAGGAGATCAAGTTCTGCATGTTGTTGCATTGTTAAATCACTCAAGGGGTCTGACCACAGGCGAACTGACTCCTACAAAGCTTTGTTTTTAAGTAACACAGAGCAGATTGGGTTCTGGAGGTATAGAAAAGATAGGATGAGAGGAGCAACAGTTTAAATTGAAGATGAAAATTTACGCAGGAACAAATGGAAAGATGGTTCCCAGTCAAAATGCACTGAGGCATTGCCACACAAAACTGCAAGACTCTAAACACATCTGCAGAATAGTGTAAAAGAGCTGCACCTAAAGGTTCTGTCAATGCTTCTTACAGCATAAAGACTGAAAACTTTTGCAATGAGTCTGAGCATAAAGTGACACATAGGCGTGTGGCTGTTAGTATGGAGATGTAAATATATATATATATATAAATATATATATAAATATATAAATATATATATATAAAGATATATATATATATATCTTTATTCCTCCTGCTTGGAAAGTAAGCAAACGTTATTGATAAAAACAAACATGCTACCAAGCAAACTATGCATATATACATAGCAATAAGCTGTACTACTGAGATAGCAATAATATACATTGATTGTATGTTGATAAAATTATAAAGAAACATGCATATACATATGCATATATACATGCATATGTTATTACATGTAGATTTCAACCATCTGGGGATTCAATATTCCCTAAAGATCAAAATGTTTAAATTTCCAAGCATTCTACCCTATTTCTATGACTCCAAAGTTCATATCATTAAGTATTTGTAAAACACAGTTTTTCCTGTTTAAGGACTGGGGCCACTCAGGCAACATAAATTTACAAAAGTTTCCAAAATTTCCAAAGTGTAGGCAAGCATGGGTGAGTACTAAGGGCTCAAGTCTTCTGATTTCAGTCTATTAGCCAGAAGAACAAACCACCTTTATACTTGGTCTTTCTGTTTTACCTCCTTCTAGGGGCTAAGAGCAAGGCTGCTGTTGAAGATAAAATAAGTTGGTAAGAAACAAAATCAATGAAAAAGTAATGCCATGCATATATTTTCTATGATCAGATATTTTATCCTACAAATAAGATAGGGATTTTCATCATACACGTAGGTAAATATTCTAATTTCTCCTAGTTTAAAATATAATTGATATATAGGACATGCTCAAAGTCATGCCTTTTGAAAAAAGTGACCACAAAGGAGGCCAGTCCATACATTTTGTAGTTTTCTGTGTTAGATACCGTCCCAAGTTTCGCTCATCCATAACTTGCTTTTTCCTTCCAGATTTGGGGAGGTATTGTGTATTTGTGGTGGTAAATCTTGTCAACCTGATTGAACTAAGAACCACCTAAGAACCTTACTTCTGGGTATATCTGTAAGGTTGGTTCCCAGAAACAATTAACTAATATGAGAGGATTCTGCCTGAATTCAGGCAGCACCATCCAATAGGCTGAGATACATAGAAAAAGAGAGCAGGAGAAAGGAGAAACCCTCAGCCCACTTATGCTTGTTTTTGTTTGTTTGTTTGTTGTTTTGTTTTGTTTTGTTTTATTGTTTTTGTATTTTGCTTCCTGCCTGCTGTGAGATGAGCAGCTACTGCTACGGGGATCCAGTGATAAACACTTTTTTTCTTACTGCGCCTATAAAGCAACTAATTCACTTGAATTTGAACTGAAATCCCTGAACTCATGAATGGAAATTAATCTCTCCTTCAAAATTGTTTCTCTCAGTTACTTGCCATAGCTATAAAAAATTGACAAGCACATAATTTTACAAATGCCCTAGGCCAAGCTCCCAAAAGGTTAATATTAAAGGGTTATATCCATATAATTAGAAGCATGAATGCAGATTAGCTATATGTATATGTATATATATCTTGTCTTTACATGCATATGTACACATATTATGTATGCATATTTGACAGTAAACACACACACATATATGTGAAATACGTAAAATGTACTCACCTACTGCAAGATATTTTTATTTATTTACCTTTTCTGTATTTCTGCACATGCCTTAGTCAGGGTTTCTACTCCTGCACAAACATCATGACCAAGAAGCAAGTTGGGGAGGAAAGGGTTTATTGAGCTTATACTGCCACATTGCTGTTCATCACCACAGGAAGTCAGGACTGGAACTCAAGCAGGTCAGGAAGCAGGAGCTGATGCAGAGGCCATGGAGGGGTGCTACTTACTGGCTTGCTAGTCCTGGCTTGCTCACCTTACTTTCTTATAGAATCCAAGACTGTCAGCCCAGGGATGGCATCACCAACAAGGGGCCTTTCCCCCTTGATCACTAATTGAGAAAATGCCTTACAGCTGGGTCTCATAGAGGCATTTCCTCAAGGGAGGTTCCTTTCTCTCTGATTACTCCAGCTTGTGTCAAGTTGACACACAAAACCAGCCAGTACGGTATGCCTGCATGAGTTTATGTGCACCACATGCATGCAGGTACCTATGGAGACCATAGAATCATTATATCCTCTAGCACTGAAGTTAGACAGTTGTGTGGCACCAATCTTCAGTTCGTTCTGAGAACTAAACCCAGGTCTTCTGCAAAAATAATAAATGATTTTAGCCTATGAGGCATCTTTGTAGCCCCGTATACTATTTTAAAAAAATGAGAGAGCATTTTTTTTAACTTTTTATTGATTCTTTGTGAATTTCACATCATGGATCCCAATCTCACTCATATCCCCATCCTTTTGCATCTGCCCTCTCTCCTTGCAACTTCCCTAGAAAATACAAAACAAACAAAAAAAAACATAAAATAAATTTTCTTTGTGGAAGCTGTAGTATGTCATACACATCTTTACTTGCAAATGTTCATGGCAATGAGTCACTTGGCTTCCGCTACACTACCAATACTAGAGCCTCACGTAGCTCCCCTCAGATGTCCTGTTGTTGCCCCGTGTCATGGAGATCCTGCAGCTTTGGATCTGCAGGACCAGGTCATTCACATGCTCCAGCAGTTCATAGATGGGGTAAATGTTGGGGTGGGCCAACTCAAAGCACCTACACCACCTGGACAAGCTATCCAGCACAGCCTGATTAGCTCACAGAAAGCTGCAGCCAGCAAGGGCCAGGGCCAACTCTCCTGTTCTCATGCCTTTTGGGCTGGCTCACCACCAGAGCCAGCTCTACTGTCCTGCCCAGGTAAAGTGCAAGGCCAACTCTCCTGAATGCTGTAGCCAGTGAAGGGTAGGGCCAACACTGCACAACCCTTGGATATCAGCATGGTCCCAGGTGGCAGCCCAGACCACGGAATCCGAATGATTTTACTGGTAAGGTGAGCCATGAACATGGACACAGACCCCTGCTGCTGCATGGTCTCAGAGTCAGACATAGCCCTCAGCAACAGCACAGGCTGTGACATCACCATGACCTCAGGCGGCAGGGCAGGCTACTCACATCAGGCTGTTCCTCTCTACCCACGAATCTCTAATTCTACCTCCCTTCATAATGCTCAAACTGTTCTGCTTCTCTTTCTCTCCCATCTCTCCACCATATGCTCACACACCATCGTGGCTCCCACTGCTGGTAGACCAAATGATAGGATGCTCTCTGGGTGTCTTCTGCCGGCCCTCTCAGCACAGCTTGGAGGCTGAGATAGCATTTTTAATGTCATCATGATGGCCTAAGACACAAATTCATGCTCTTAGCTGCTATAATGGGACTGCATTTGAAAACTTAATGCACATGTATTTTTTTTCTTCTTTTCATATGTGTGGGGTGCCTGTGTGCACACATTTATATGTGGTTTTGTAAACCAGAGATTGATATCAAGAATTTTACTTGTTTGCTTTTCTGCTTTACTCTTTATAGGCAAGATCTCTCAGTTAAACCCACAGCTTATCAGTAACTTGTCTAGTCTCACTAGTCAGGCACTCTGAGGATTCTTTATTTCTGCCTTCCAAGGCTGAATTACAGGCAAGCCACTCGGTCCACTGAGCATTTATATAGGTTATGGGTACCTGACCTCTGATCATTTTACTTGGGTAGCAAGCATTTTAACTCCTCAGGTGCTATTTTTGCTTGCTTGCTTGCTTGTTTTGTTTTCTTTAGAATTTATTCTTAATTGTATTTTTAAAAATTAAGTGTATGTGCCTGTCTGCATGTGGGTATGAGCATATGAATGCAGATGCCCAAAGGATTCTAGGAAAGAGTATCAGATTCTTAGAAGATGGAGTTACAGGTTGTCTTAGATACTGGGAACTGAAGCCAGGTTCTCTGTAAGAGCAATATGTGCTCCTAACCATGACCAATCTCTCCAGCCAGTGTCTGTGTGGCACAGGTTGGTCTAGACTTCATATGTTGCTCAGACAGGCCTTGAACTCATGAACATCCTTCTGCTTCAGCTTCCCAAATGTTGGGATTATAGAGGTATATCACTGTGTCCATCTTGAATGCAGCTTTTTACATGATTTATCTATCTATATATTTGCTTATCATTCATACTTGGAATTATCTTTACATTAAGAAGATTAGAGTTATCATTTGGAAGTCAGTACAGAAGTAGCTCTACAGTTAGCCGAGGGGGTCCCATGGAAATCTCTAAACAGCTGAGGAAAACATACAACTCATTGAACATGGATATCAGGCTGGAGTCTATATAAAGCCTTCACCCTACATTGTAGTATCTCCGGTGTGGGAAGGTACTCTGCAGGACACCAAAAGAGAAACAGAAACACCAACTCAGCTTCAAAACCTTTGACCTACAATATGTCCTGCCCACATAATATGCTAGGGCATTGATAGCACAAAATGTGAGTAGCCAACCAATGTCTGATTTGACTTAAGGCCCACTCCATGAGATGGAACTCATATTCAAAACTGTTTGGGTGACGAAGAACTAGACAGTAGATAGACCAGAGACCTGTGGTAAAACCAGTGCTACTGTTCTAAAAAAGCAAACAAACAAAAACCAATAAAATGATTCTTAATGATATGCTGCTGTACTCATAGATCAGTGCCTCATTCTGTGATCATCAGAGAGGCTTCCTCCTGCAGCAGATGGTAACAGAGACCCACAGCCAGAATTACTCACAGAGGGAGAGAGGGAGAGAGGGACTGGGAGTGAGGAAAGACATTGGAACACACAGTTATAAATGGATGTCTACAACAAATCTCTCCCCACAGAGCTCAGGGAAACTCCACAGAAGAGGAGGCAGAAAGAATATAAGAGCCAGAGGTGATAGAGGGCAGGAGGAGCAAAGATTTCCCAATGGACCAAGGCTCATATAAACTTGCAGAGACTGAAGAAGCAAGAACAGCCTACATGTGTTTGCAACAGGTCTCCCACTTATGAATTATAACTTTCAGCTTAGTATGTTTTAGGGAATTCCTCCTGAGTGTAGGATCAAGTGAGATTCTGATCCTTGTGCTTACTCTTGGGGCTACTTTTCTTCTGTTGTGTTGCCTTGTCCAGACTTGATTTAATGGTTTTGTTTTATCTTATTATACTTTATTTTGTTAGGTTTGATTATTGCCCTTTAGGAATCTCTTCTTTTCTAATGAGAGATAGAAAGGAAGTGTTTTTGGAGTGTAAGTGTTTCTGCTGGAATGAAAAGGTATCCTGAGATACAGGCACCCAGCTCTGAGGGGAAGGCTCCTAAGCAGGGGCACTGCAGCTCCCAGGGAAGTGTATCTGCAGCAGAAACGGGGAGCTCAGGAGCCTCAGCCCCTCTGCTTCTACTCTTCCCTTCATTGTTTCTTGTCTTCTTCCTATGAGAGAGTCACGGGCAGGCAGTAAGTCTCATAAAAGAGATTTATTGAAGGATCCAGGAGGAGGAGGGATGAATCCAAGAATGCCATGTGCTCCCTGTTTGTGCAACAGAGAACTGGACAAAGGGTGGGGCTTATGTTGGCTTTTATTGCGGAGGGGAGTGGGGTGCAGAGCTTTTCAGGGCAAAGATTTCCAGATTGAAGACTGGTGGTATTTAAAATCTTGAGCTTGGGGAGTTCAGGGATTGGTAGTTTATTTTCCTGTTCAGGGATTGGTGGCCTCCCCTCCCCCCTCTACCACACACTCTTTTCACTGCATCAGGCCCATGAGTTAGGGTCATAAGTTCTTCCCAAGCAGCAGGAGGCTTTGGCTGAGGCGCCATCTCCCTGGAGCTGCTTCAGGGCAGCAGGAGAGGAGGTGCTGTCACTGTGGGATGGCTTCTGTGGGACAGCTCCTGCAGTAGTATTTCACCAAGGTTTCAGGCTGCAGGAAAGGAGTCTAGATAGCTCCTCACAATGGCAGCAAGCTAAGGCAGTGCTGTTTTGACAGATGCCACCATTTTGAAAGATGCTGTTATTTTGGCATCTTCAGTGGCTATAGACTGGAGCAGGAAGGAAGGAAGGACAGAAGGCAGGAAGGAAGGAAGGAAGGAAGGAAGGCAGGAAGGCAGGAAGGCAGGAAGGCAGGAAGGCAGGAAGGCAGGAAGGCAGGACGGAAGGAAGGAAGGAAGGCAGGAAGGCAGGGAAGGCAGGGAAGGCAGGAAGGAAGGAAGGCAGGAAGGAAGGAAGGAAGGAAGGAAGGAAGGAAGGAAGGAAGGAAGGAAGGAAGGACTGGAAGGAGAGACTGCTGTCACTTTGAGGATCTTGCAGCATTCGGCTTAGGGACTACATGGAGGGAGAGGGAGTTGGGGAGGGGCTTGGAGGAATAGATGAAAGGAGAACTATAATAAGGATATGTTGAATGAAAAGAGAACTTATTTTCAATTAATGAAAAAATTTAAAAAGACAAAAAAAGAGTAGTTCCAATGATAAAGCAATAAACACTAGAAATGCCAAATAAAAAGAAAAACCAGTTAGATTACTTAATCTTTGTTGTGTGTGTATGTGTGGGTTGCCTATGCAATGAAATGCAACTGGCCTAAATGAAACTGTTTAGACATGTATATACAAAATTGCAAGTAAGTGTAACTCTATTAAAAGAATAGCTGAGGTGATCAACAAGTGACAGCTATTGGGGCAGGACAGTCAGTTTTCTTCAATAATGAGGCCTATGAGATGCTATTCATACTCCAGTATATATGGCTCTTTGTCCACACATGTACTGATGATTCTAAGAGGAATCAGTGGTGTTTTATCTGGTTGTGAGGCCTCAAACTAGTAGTTTTCCTGCTTCAGCCTCCCAAGTGTTGGAATTATAGGTGTGAGCTACCATGCACAGCTATGAAATACTCTTAAAAATATTAGCAACACAAATTCACAGTCCATCAAAAGGATATGGCTTTATGGAGCTCATTCCAATTATGCAAAGCTATTTCACTCTCAGGAAAGCCATTAATATAGTTTATGTATTAATGTGTCTCAGGAAATAATTGTAAGGCCTATTCTACACACGGAAAGGTATTTACCAGGCTTGTCATTTCGCAGGCTACAAGTCCTAGTTTCTTAAGAAAATGAATTAGAAGTGGTTTTTTTTTAAGTTTAAAAAGTGTTTGAGATCGTCTTTACATTAAAAGAGGTTTAACGATTTGCAGAGCTAATTAAGTCAGAGAAATTGCTATTACAATAAGGCACTTAATGTGTGCCTACGAGAAAGATGAAAGCAGAAAGAGAGATTTTTTCAATCTTTTAGTACTTGAACAAAAAGATATGATAGAGAGACCGTGCCTCAAAAGAATAAAGTAGAAAAGCAATCAAGGAAGATTCTTTTTTTTTTTTTTCCGTGGATTTTTTTTTTTATTAACTTGAGTATTTCTTATGTACATATTTTCGAGTGTTATTCCCTTTCCGGTTTCCGGCAAACATCCCCCTTCCCTCCCCCTTCCTTATGGGTGTTCCCCCCCCACCCTCCCCTATTGCCGCCCTCCCCCGACAGTCTAGTTCACTGGGGTTCAGTCTTAGCAGGACCCAGGGCTTCCCCTTCCACTGGTGCTCTTTACTAGGATATTCATTGCTACCTGAGGTCAGAGTCCAGGGTCAGTCCATGTATAGTCTTTAGGTAGTGGCTTAGTCCCTGGAAGCTCTGGTTGCTTGGCATTGTTGTACATATGGGGTCTCGAGCCCCTTCAAGCTCTTCCAGTTCTTTTCTCTGATTCCTTCAACGGGGGGTCCTATTCTCAGTTCAGTGGTTTGCTGCTGGCATTCGCCTCTGTATTTGCTGTATTCTGGTTGTGTCTCTCTCGGAGCGATCTACATCAGGCTCCTGTCGGCCTGCACTTCTTTGCTTCATCCATCTTGTCTAATTGGGTGGCTGTATATGTATGGGCCACATGTGGGGCAGGCTCTGAATGGGTGTCCCTTCAGTCTCTGTTTTAATCTTTGCCTCTCTCTTCCCTGCCAAGGGTATTCTTGTTCCCCTTTTAAAGAAGGAGTGAAGCATTCACATTTTGATCATCCGTCTTGAGTTTCATTTGTTCTAGGCATCTAGGGTAATTCAAGCATTTGGGCTAATAGCCACTTATCAATGAGTGCATACCCTGTATGTCTTTCTGTGATTGGGTTAGCTCAATCAGGATGATATTTTCCAGTTCCAACCATTTGCCTACTGAATTTCATAAAGTCGTTGTTTTTGATAGCTGAGTAATATTCCATTGTGTAGATGTACCACATTTTCTGTATCCATTCCTCTGTTGAAGGGCATCTGGGTTCTTTCCAGCTTCTGGCTATTATAAATAAGGCTGCATGAATATAGTGGAGCACGTGTCTTTTTATATGTTGGGGCATCTTTTGGGCATATGCCCAAGAGAGGTATAGCTGGATCTTCAGGCAGTTCAATGTCCAATTTTCTGAGAAACCTCCAGACTGATTTCCAGAATGGTTGTACTAGTCTGCAACCCCACCAACAGTGGAGGAGTGTTCCTCTTTCTCCGCATCCTCGCCAGCATTTGCTGTCACCTGAGTTTTTGAAGGAAGATTCTTGATATCAACTTCTGGCTTATGAACACATATGAATGTTTGCGCACGCGCGCTCACACACACACATACACACACACACACACACACACACACACATACAAAAAGAAGAAAAACAAAACAAAAATGTATGTGCACTAAATTCTCTAACTGGCACTGGATGTGATGGTGCACACCTTTAATCTCAGTCCTCAGAGGCAGAGGTTAGACAGATCTCTGTGAGTTCGAGACCAGTCAGTCTACAAAGTGAGTTCCAGGACAATCAGTGCTGTTACACAATGAAATCCTGCCTCAAAAACCAAAGCAAACAAAATGAAGCAACACCCTCAAAAGTGTATCTAATTATAGCACCTAAGAAAATAAATGTGTGTCTTAGACCATCATGATGTCATTAAAAATAAATTGAGTAAATTGATACATCACCTTCATAAGATAGATACACTACTATTGTTAAATATTCATTCTCAAAATATCTATACACTAAGTAAAATCCCAGAAAAAATATAAAAGATATTATTGATTAACAGGCTTCTTTTTAAATTTATATCAAAATGTAAAGATACTAGACTATTAATGCATATTGGAAAACATAAAAGTTGGAGAAACACTACCTTATTCAGAAAACTTTATTAACTCGTAGCACTGAAAAATGATCTATCAGCATGAAGATAGAAAAGTATATATATATATACATATATATATATATACAAATATAATTCATTATAAAAAGAGCACTATTCTAATAAGTTGTGTAAGAAGAACTAGTGGATATCCACATTGAGAAATGTAAACTATGACTCTTATATGGCTCATATAAAAAGTAAAAATGGGTCATAGTGGTTTTTGTTTCTTTCATCCTTATTTTATGAGAAAGGTTTGTCCTATGTAGGCTAGGATGGCTTGAACCCCATCATAATTATGCCTCAGGCTCCAATTGCTGAAATTATAAACATGTCTGCCACTTCTGATGTTGATCATAGATTTAATCATAAAACTTAAATATATAATAATTCTAGAGGCTGGAGAGATGGCTCAGCGGTTAAGAGCACTGACTGCCCTTCCAGAGGTCCTGCATTCAATTCCCAGCAACCACATGGTGGCTCACAACCATCTGTAATGGGATTCCATGCCCTTTTCTGATGTGTCTGAAGACAGCTACAGTGTACTTATATATAATAAATGAATAAATCTTTTAAAAAGTGAGAATTCTAGCAGAAACTATGGGAGTCATTATCAAGAGATAGACATGGCTAGGCATAGTGGTTCATGTCTATAATCCCAGCATTTGAAAGGGAATCCTAAGAAATACTTTGTTTCAAATAAAGACAATAGAAAGTGGACAAATAGTTCTTGCACAAAGCTATAAGCCTTGATTGCTTCAGATGCATGTTTGAGAAAATGTAGACCTGCTCCTGATCAGAAAACAGCATTCTCGAAACATGCAGCTCATACAATATGCAGAACATAGAAAGTCACATCAAAGTCAACAGGAAAAGAGATAATCCAGTAAAGAAATGGGCGACAACGCGAATAGTTAGAGGATGGAGAAATGGCCCCGCATTCAAGAGCATGCAGTGCTTTAGCAGAGGACGCATGTTCAGTTCTCAATGCCCAATTCCTGGTGACTCATATCCATCTGTAACTTTAGTTCCAGGACACCCAACGCATCTGGCTTCCATGAGCAACTGCACTCCTGTACGTATACCCACCCCAACATAATTAAAGTTAAAATATTATTAATTAAGCCTTTAAAAATAAAAAGAAATATTCAAATAGCTATGCCTCTATAGAAAAATAGAAAACTATCAAGCAATCACAGAAAAGGGTGTTTAACATCATCAACCATTAGAAAAGAGTAATAAAACTATGATCAATAAGGTTCTATTAGGACAGTGACACACATTAAAAGAAAGAATATAGCAAATACTGGCAATATGGTGAAACAATGAAACAATGGGAAAAGGGGGCTCGGAGTGCTTGATAGTGTCTCATAATACTAATATTCCATTTATATTACTCAATCATATTGTCATAAAAGGTATATTTGCAGATAGTCTTTATATCTTCTATGTGCATGAATGGCCCCAATTAAAAACAACCAGAGAATATAATATAGATACTAAATTTTTCCACACGCTTAATAGGAAGATATATACAAATGTATCATACATAAAATATCTAGAATATAGAAATTTAAAGGTGAGTTTTAAAAGCTAGATCTGAGCCTAGAGGTGTAGCCTAGTGCTACTATGCATGCTTACCACAAAGGAGAGCCTGCCCACCCCATCCCCACCCCCAGAAGCAGAGACTAAAACGCAGGAAAAGACTCCATTAAAAAGAAGCCTGCATGGTTCTGTTTAAATGACCATGAAACCTAATCTAGAGTGACGGAAATACCATTCATTACTGGGATCAGGCAGTGAGAGGAGCAACATGTCTAACACTACAGAATTGAACACATTACATCCTGGAAAAGTAATTATGAATTTAAACCTATCTGCTAGTATTTAAGGACTATATCTTCTTGTAATTGTAATATAGTGTGTGATGTTGTTTCTGAAACGACAGAACTCTGTATCTAGGAATGCGAACCAGTAAACAGCATTCTTTCAAAGTCTCTGCTCCAGTTCCTTTCTCAGCTACCCTTGGTGGCAAGTCACTCAAAAGTGATGAGTAAAATAAACTCTTTCTTCCCTATGTTTGTTTCCTATTGCTGTGATACAGGCCATGACCAAAAGTAACTTGGGAAGGGAACAGTTAATCACCAAGGGAAATCAGGGCATGAACTCAAGCCCTAGAACTCAAGGAACCTGGAATCAGATATTAAGAAGAAGGCATGAAGGAATGCTGCTCAGTTAACTTTGCTATACAGCTTAGGAACAACCGTCCCGGCCCGCAATAGACTAGACAAGACACTATCACATTGATTATTCATCAACACAATGGCTCACAATCTTCTCTAAGGCCAACGTGCTGGATTCATTTTCTAAATTGAAATTTCCTTTTCCCAGATGACACTAGTTCATGATAAGTTGGCAGAAAGAGAAGGGGGGAGGGAGGGAGGGAGGGAAAGAGAAAAAAAGAAAAGGAGAGAGAGAGAGAGAGAGAGAGAGAGAGAGAGAGAGAGAGAGAGAGAGAGAGAGAGAATTGACTGGCATAACATATTCCCCCTCAGGTTGCTTTGTTCATTGTTTTATCACTGAAACAAGAAGCAAACTAGTACAGAGTGCCTTTGAATCCACTGCATATTTTAGCATCCACTGGGATGTATAATGTAATTAGTTACTAATTACTGTTTAAACTGTCATTTCACAGAGGAGAAAATTGGTCTCAGAGAGACCTATCCCTATCATTTCCTCCCATGAATGCCTGGCTTCTACATGGAAAGTTGTTGAAAGGCACACTGGAGCACAACACCAAAGTCCTAGGGGAAAGGAAAATCTCAAGAGTCTCATAAACAAGACATTCCTCCAAAGAGCTCTCTAGCAAGAAGGAGCTGGCTAGGGTCTGGGATTCCCTGAGTATGTCTCCTCACTCTGCAGAGAAGTTCAGCACTCCCACCACTACACATCCACACTGAGTGCAGATACCTGGAGGAGACTTTTCTGTTGTCACCACACAGTGCCAGTTTCCGTTTTAAGTTGTCAGGGCCATCATAATTACATGGCAACTATAGCATCAGGGTTGCTCTCCATACTGAAGTTGTTTCTTCACATCCATAGGTCCTTAGGGTGAATTTTGACTGAGAAACAGTGATCACATATCTTGGACCCTCATCTTTCAAACCTCTGGGACAGTTCTGCTTTCAGTGGTAGATCTTTTAGTAGGCTCACTGCTGTTCTTCACACACACACACACACACACACACACACACACACACACACACACACACACACACACACCCGCCCCAGGATCTGAGGACCGAACCCAGGGCCTTGCGCTTGCTAGGCAAGCACTCTACCACTGAGCTAAATCCCCAACCCCTCGCTACTGTTCTTTATCTGTGTCTTACTGTCTCGGGAAGTGTTCCTATCTCTTCCTTAAAAATTTTGGTAGATGCCCCCCTTCACCCCACTCATGCCATAACATCCTAAGACTGAAATATAATGCAATTAAAAGACGAGGTTTCATTTCAAATGCCAATTCTAATTGTAGAAGATCATTGAGTTGTCCGGACTTCAGGTCTGGCTAGTTTGGGTGTGTGATGTTCTTATTTACAATTTTTATGATGAAAAAGTATTTTAAAATATGAGAAAAGGAAAAGGATATATTGAGTGATTCCTAATAAGGCAATACTGCTGACTGTGACTTAGACTTTCTAAGGAAATAGATTCTTAACAATAAACTCTGAAATCTGACTGACTTCCCATTTCAGCAGTGCTTGGACAGCTATGAGAGACAGGATTGTGACATGTGTCTATTAAGAGAAAGTTACTTTCTTGCCTTGGGTGATCTTGGTAATACAGGGGAATGCTTCAGGACCCGTTCTTTGGCACACATCTCCAAGTGCTAAAAAGACTCCTTTGTTAGATGTATATTCACCAAGTAAATTACTGCTGCTAGGAGTTTCTGTGTGGTTAAGACAGCAGTTTGCAGTGGCAGCTGCTCGTTTGCTGAGTAGGAATGGCTGCAGTCGTGTCTCATTCTATGTATGGATAGCAGAGTGGGTTAGAAGGGGAGGGGAACAGCCATCTAGAAGGGGAGGGGGAGGGGCTAGGGGGATGTTGGCTTGGAAACTGGGAAAGGGAATAACATTAGAAATGTAAATAAGAAATACCCAATTTAATAAAAATGGAAAAAGAAAGAAAGCGTGTATAGTGAATATTCCACTTAGAAATCTCCTCATAATTGAGGAATTTTTTCAGAAATTAATGCAAAATTGTCATTCACAGATTATAGCTAAAATCATAACGTAGTCCTACCAAGTCTCCTTGTACAGCAGTCTGTCTTCTGCTTAGAAGTGCTAGAGGGAAAAAGTCATGAGAGAGCTGTATTTTTAAATGAATTC
This sequence comes from Rattus rattus, assembly GCF_011064425.1. Taxonomy (NCBI): domain Eukaryota; kingdom Metazoa; phylum Chordata; class Mammalia; order Rodentia; family Muridae; genus Rattus; species Rattus rattus. The sequence continues at coordinate 87,531,653 of NC_046172.1, forward strand.
ATTTAAAATGTGAACCAGTATAATAAACAGCCATGTATCAATTACTTTTTGAGAATAAGTTCTGGGTTCAGACATCTCCAAATCCTTGTGTCTTTTTGAAACTTTTGATGAGTAATGGATAGAATTTACTCAATATACAGCACGTACATGTAGGAATACACTTTTTAAACTGAAAACAAGGGGGGAAGTAGGACAGAAGAGATGGCTAAGAAGTTAAGAGCACTGGTTCCTCTTCCAGATGACTTGGATTCCAGTCCCAGTACCCATAAGGAAGGAAGCTCATAACTATCTATATCTCTAGCTCCAGGTATCTGACACCCTCACACAGATATAAAATAAATCATTAAAGAGTTAACCCCAAAATAGGATATATCAATCAAAGCAAACCCAAGTTCCAGATAGATAGATAGATAGATAGATAGATAGATAGATAGATAGATAGATAGATAGATGGGGTGGGGTGGGGAGGGTGGCTGGGTGGCTGGGTGGGTGGGTGAGTGGATGGATGGATGGATAGATGATAGATAGATAGATAGATAGATAGATAGATAGATAGATAGATATGTAGGTAGGATACCTAGGGCCTTGTATATGGCTAGTAAATTTCTACCATTTAACTACATGCTCAGGCCTCAAGCTTTTTCTTCTGTTCTGGGGTTTGAAACTACAAACTTATCCATAGTATACTTGGACCTTTTATACTTTTATTCCATAGCAAATTTCCAAAAAGTATACTTATCAGATAATTGCAACTCAAGAAAATTACAGCATTCTCCTCTATCAAACTAACAGATCCACTCACCACTATGCACAGTGAGCTGGGATAGTGGTATCTAGGCCTTGGCAAGGCTTTGTTGTGAATGTCTTCCTTAATGACAATGTGGCCAGTTGTTTCAGGCTTTAACATCTGCAGATTTTATGCTCAGCACCTTTAGAAATTATATGAAGTTAAAGATTCTGGCTTTAAAACAAAGTCAGATCAATATGAAGTATGTTCTTGGGCATTCTCCCTATCTGTCTGTCTTCACACAACTATTGTATATTTCTGCTCCAATACGCTGAAAATATAAAAATATTATATATGTGTGATGGAAAAATTATCACCATGCAAGTAGTTATTTCAGCTCTTGCCATTTCGCAGACAGAGAAATGGAGATCCCACACAAACGAAGTGGAAATTCTGGAGCTAACACTAGAATGCATGACATTCCACCTTTGAAGCTGTTTCTGGTGGGAAATACTGGTTCTCAAATGCATATCCGTGGACCTCGTAACTACACGCACAGCTGTTTAAATGAATGGAGTGTTACGTTTACATACATGACGAGACTACAAGAAATGTTACACATTAGTTTAAACTGTTCTTAGGGGGGAAAATCGCCCTTTCTGCTATCACTGTAGTATAATTGGATCGTTTGCTCTTAAGAGCAATTGAATAGCAGTTACTGTTTTGACACTGTTTATTTTCTCACCTTGGAAAAGGCCATTTAAACGTTTTTTTTTGTGTGTGTGTAGTATTATGTATATTTATTCAGTAAGGTATTTTACAAACATTTCAATTTCTTTATACTATGAATCGATTAAGTGGAGATTTTATGCAGAGGAAGAAGCGCACTCCCTTTGTTAGCATAATCAAATCAGTCTTATCACACGAGGTAGGAAACTTCTTTCCATAAATGTTAAAAAGTATTTCCAGAGAAGGGGAACAAGAAATCTTTTAAGGGTTGGGGATTTAGCTCAGTGGTAGAGCGCTTGCCTAGCAAGCGCGAGGCCCTGGGTTCGGTCCCCAGCTCCGAAAAAAAGAAAAGAAAAGAAAAACAAAAAGAAATCTTTTAAGTAAAAATCGACTACTGTACTATCTGAGATACAAAAGAAGCAGAAGTTGAATTTGGCCATGGTATTTTATCAGAGCAATATAAATCCTATCTAAGGAAAGGGGTGAGGATTACACTTATATGTAGGTATAAGGACAAATATTTAGGATGCTGGTTTAGTAAAGCGGTTGTTGGTTCTCCTCCACGACTTGTGCAATAACGAGTACTAGGTGGATGTTTAAGTTTCCAGTATCAGAAATGATTTCTCTCATACTGAGTATGTCTTTGTACAATCTGGGAGTGGTTGTGTACTGCCGAGGTATGTGTGGCGTTACTGCTCCCTTGATTATTGTACCACACTGGCCACTGTGATCATAGGTGTTAGAGCTCAGTAGGACTGTTGCTTGCTTCCCACCTTTGGAAGTTTTCACAGTGCCTTCTGGTACCATGAAGCTCTTCCCCAAGGAGGAAGCTTTCAGGTTTGATCCAAACTGTGCCCTCTGGGGTCCTGGGTCTAAAATGCACACTGATTCCAGCCATAGAGAGTCACCTTCCACCACTTGGAGGGGGGCAACCAGAGGCAACAGAAATAACCTATAATGGTTTTTTTGGGGGGGTACTTTTGAACAATTCTGATCAATAACTCAAAAGAATTTTCATGCCTGATTTGAGATTTTTTGTTAGGTAGTCTATGGCTCTTGGACCAGGATGGTGAGGTCTATTGCCAGCCCATATGTGAAATTTTAATTTTAATTATGTGTATATTCCTAAACAGACTTGGTTGTATTGTATTTTAGGTAGATAGTTCACAATATGATTCCTTATAACTTTTCAAACATCCTGTTATTTTACCCTTTTCTCTCCTATTTATCCTCCTCCCCCTCCCTAATTAGATCCATTTTCCACTTCCTCTTCAGATCACTTGCATTCTGGTAATCCCCCATCAATTGCTCCCCCATCCCCCACTCTGGCGATGGTCTCCTTTTACTTTCCTGGTTTCTGCAGTTACATCAGGTTATATGCTCACATCCAAAGATTTGGAGGTCGGAACATCAGATAAGAGAAACACTAAATATACTCTTTTCTAGTTTCATCCATTTACCTGCAAATTTATTATTTCAGGTTTTTCTTTTACACCTTAATAGCAGCTGATGAAAAAGCAGACTTGTGGGGCCCAGTCCTACCCAATAACATCCATTTGTGGATGGTGGTGGTGGTAGTGGTGGGAGTTCATAAGGCCTCGACCCTAGACAAATAGCTGCAGAAAACCAAGGAACACCGAGAGTGAGAGAAATATATATTCACATACAAATATAATATATACATACACAGAAACACACTCAGAGACACAGACACACCATAAATTTGAAAGAACAACAAGATTATATGAGAGGGTTTGGAGGAAGGTAAAGGAAGAGGAAAAATGAAATTATATTATAATCTCATATAATAAAAATTTTTAACAAAAAAGAATCAAATTGTATTTCAAGTTAAAATTCTCTTGTTTGCTTAATGTAACAAAACTCCTGAATTTCTGCTTTTTTATTTGAACAGAGCTAATGCATGCAGTGTTTACTTTTTAGGTTATAGAGAAAAACATCTACAAATGATTATAAGTGAAAAATCATACCACAAATGTTATTCATCAATATCCCAGTAATGATTAAATAATGCCCCTACAAGAATTTTAAGCAGTTAGCATTTATTTAACGGCATTAAACATATTAGAACATACGCATCTCAGGGTAAGCATGCAAACATTTTTTCCAACTCTAGTAACAGTGCTAGAACATTTAACAAAGATACACTGCACAGCAATCTTTGTAGAGAAACCACTGTAAAGCACACATTTGATTTACTTAAGAGACTTGAAGTGACTTGTCATCATTTACAGTCTCAAGAGGCATTCACTATTTAAATGGTCATATTTACTGGCAAGAAAGGCAAGCAATAAGATTTCTGAAATGGGGGTAAATTCTCATTCTGACTCATGTTTAACTATTTTGCATGTCAGACTTTTAAGAAACGAATCACAATTTTTCTAGTAATCAAACACATCCTAGAACATATAAGAAAATGGCATTCAGTGTGAACTGACAAGGAATGTCTGGCATAAAATACAGTTATTATAACAATACCAATACATCTGTTTTTTAATTTCTCCCCGAACAAATTTTATAGATCACATGGAACCACATAATGAATATGACAAAACTGTGTATTATTCTTAAGCCTCATTATCCAACTGTCTAACAATATCCTACTCCGGAGAACTTCTTTTGTTATTTTGTTTGTAGAATGATGTTCCAGAACTCAATTAGCCTTTCCCTCCAATTACACAATTTGATGCTAATCCTTACACAAAGGAAGAGTAATAACCACTGTCACACTAAGTTCAATGAATGAAGTCTCCATGTTAGGTACATGGAAGCATGAGTATGAGTTCAGCCAGTCCCAGAACAAAACCAGCAGGTTTTAAAATAAAAAGAGAGAAGCCAGCAAGACTTGAGGGAAAAGAAGAAAGAAAAACAATTCCTTAGGTACACACATGTCCCATTTCCGAGGCAAAGAGAGAGAGTTCTTCAAAAAGTCGTGGCTATTTCATAGGAATCTGGAAAAGGGACAGACACACGTCCAGATCCAGTCACAAGAGGCAGGATCCCAGCAATCGGTATAACTTGCCAGGAGAGAGTCAGAGTGACATTCCTGTTTCCCTTGAGACCGTGTCCATCGTCAAAGAAAAAATACTTGCTTTTGACGTCTTTCAGGTTCAGCTTGGGGTTCTCGCCTCGCAGAAGGATCTTGTCCCAGAGGACCACCTGGTTCACAGCGTTGCTTTTGGTGGAATATTCTGCCGACAGATAAAGGAAGAGCTGCTTGACGTTCCAGTCGAAAGTCTTCTCCAGATCCGCAGAGATGTGGAATGTGATGAAGCCCAGGTCGCTCTTCTTTCTGGGTCCAGTGAAGTCTTCCACTTTTTTGAGCAGGATCCTGGAGACATGCAGGCGCACGGGCGCGCTCCTGTCTTTGAAGGCGGTGGTGAGGATGCAGCCCAAGGTGAGCGCCGCCATGACGCTCAGCGTGAAGGCGAACAGCGAGTTGGCCCGGGACAGCAGGGTGTTCATCTTGCAGGATCAATCGGCGGCTCCCTCCACGCGGGCTCCGCTGGCGCCTGCTGGCTCGGCACTGGCGTGCTGTTGGCTCCGCGGTCCCTCTGTCTCCCTGTGGCTCGCGCGGAATGCTGGGCGCGCGCACGCGTCCCTGGAGCGCGCACCGCCCACGATGCTTCCCCCTCCCCCGCCCCAAGTCACTAGTTAACCCTACAACCACTGTCTGCTGATAGTCTGGAGCATCTGATGGAAAGCGGCAGCGTGGCTGAATAAGGGGTTCAGTCGGGGGATGCCTTGAACTGTCTCACCCTCAGGCCCAGACAGTCACTGAAGGTCCCAGCACACAAAGCCCTGTCCAGGGAACCCTCTCCCTCTGCACACTGCTGCATCATGGCTTCCATACATCCTAGCCCCTCCCCTGGCCTTCTGCAACAGGCTGCTGATGGCTGTATTACCCCACCCCACCCCCCCACCCCTTTCACACTAGCTAGTCCTGCCTCTCTGCAGTCCATTCTCTACACAGAGACCAGCCATCCCCTACAGGTCATGTCACTCCCTTGCTGGGATCCTTCACCCTCAGCCTACAACAATCTTGGTGTCAGAGGTGGCCCAGGCTGTGTGCTGCATCTGCCCTTTCCCCTCACCCCCTACCAGCCTGCTTGTTTGCCAGGCTCCAACTTCTGGGCTTGTCCCCTGCTCCTGGGGTAACTGGAGCACACACAGAACAAGCACACCAGGAAAGACATGGCCTGTCTGTGCGTGGTTTCTTATCATTTAGGACTCAAGCCTAAAGCCACGTCCAGAAAAGGCTTTCAGTGAAAAGTCTGTGTAATGATCCCTGACCCTTGATTCTGATTCTACCTACCCTAAATATTCTCTTAATTGGAAATGACTACCAAATGGCTTTTTTAATTCATTTGTCTTCTTGGTCCCAGTTTCCCAATCTTTAATGACAGGTTAGTGACTCTGTCTTTTCTGTTCTTTATGCTTTTCCCCAGTGCTTAAATCAGAATAAATATACAAATCTGAACAAATATGACATATTAAGGAAGTAGTATTTGAATAGACAAAAGAAGCCGACACTTACAAGCAAGTAACCATAACAATCACTTGTGCAAGCATTCAGAATAGTCAACTGACTGAGCAGTATTTCTTGGGAATCTGTTTTCCCACTGAATTACCTTTCCAACTTAAAAAAAAATCATTAATGTAGATATGGATATATTTCTTATTTAGTTAATTTGATTTAGTTTCTCAGCTTGATGTCCACAGAACACTTTCTTGATTATTATAGGTTTATCAGACATTTTGAAATCAGGTGTTGCTTATTTCTGCCATGTTTTCAAAAATCTATGCCCTTTGAGTTTTCACTACATGTGAGAATCTGTGTGCCATTTTCTTTGTATAATTTTTTTGAGTTTTATAGGAATTGCAGGGATTCTTTTGTTGTTGTTGTTAAAATATCCAAAGATACTTTAGGAGGAAAAGACAGTCTTCTCGTGATATAGTGCTCAGTCACATGTGTACTAATGTAAACCGAGATGTATCTATTGGACCCCATTCAAAGGGTAACTCTGAATGGGCTATACATCTAAGTGGAGACTTAGAGATATAAAAATTTTTAACAGAAAATAGGCAAGACTACCATTTTGCTCTTTTGTTTTGACACTAAAACCACAATTTCCAAGTGAGAAATCACTAAATGATACTTTTTTATAAACTAAGACTAAATGAGCTATTTCAAAACTTTACTGAGATGATATAAAGACAGGTGTCTGTGAGAAACTATTTCAAAACTATAGTATCTAAGAGGACTAATAATTAGAATATAAATAGTCACAAAACTAAATATGAAAAAAAAACAAGACATTTCACTAAATAGTTAAGAATTAATTACCTAGACAGGAAGGGGTGGCATATGCCTTTAATCTCAGCACTAGAGAGGCATAGGCAGGAGGACCTCTGTGAGTTCAAGGCCAGCCTTGCCTCCAGAATAAATCCCAGGACAGCAAGGGTTACACAGAGAAACCCTGTCCTAAAAACAACAGCAACAACGACAATGGTAATAATAAATAAAAAAAAAACCGCTCAAGGTCAAGCTAGTCAATGTTACAACATGGAAGAGAGGTGTTCCCAAAGCCTCACTCCTAGTTGGCAAGCTATAGGCAGCTAGCTGACAACCACAGAGGGAGAGAAAGTCTGTTTTCTTCATGGGTGGTGCCCCTGGCAGTTTCCCCATGCTACAGTGGACAGCCCTATAGCCACATGTGTGTAACACTAATTAGATACCACATATATATATATATATATGTGTGTGTGTGTGTGTGTGTGTGTGTGTGTGTGTGTGTGTGTGTGTGCGAAATTTGGAGAAGGATCTGATAAGAGAGACCTGGGAAGAGATAGAAGAGGAGGAAATGAAAGATGGATTTGACCAAAGTGAAATATATTTATGTATGAAGGGAAAATAGAATGGAAATAATTAAATATATAAGTAATGATGGTAGATTGAAGTCAAGTTGATGAAAAGATCCTCAACATTAGTGTTAGAAAAACGTCTCAAGAAAATGGCTACACATTCCAAAGTATTTGGTATGGCAGTAGTTTTACTTCTGCAGAAGCAGATTAGATGCATCAAATCCAGCTTGTAAGCACACTCAGCAGGGTCCACCTGGGCCTTTATTTCTAATGCAAAGTTGGGTCTTACACTCCTACACAGTTGGCTAACTCAAAACAGTTCAGCTGATAAGCAAAGTGCAGCTTTTGAGAACAACATGCAACCTTCAGCACATATTTTGATTTCAAGAACTGCTGCCCCTGTGGGAATTTAAATTTCTGCCAAGTGGCTTTGAAAAAACATTTTAAAAAATGAAGTTTTTGTCTTACTTAACCTTAGAGTAGAAAAGAGAGCATATGGTCTTCAATAACAACAAAAACAACTAAAAGCCCTCATACACTTGGAAGTTGAACAATGCTCTACTCAATGATAACTTGTCAAGGAAGAAAAAAATGAAAAAATTAAAGATTTTTAGAATTTAATGAAAATGAAGGCACAACATACCCAAACTTATGGGACACAATGAAAGCTGTGCTAAGAGGAAAACTCATAGCTCTGAGTCCCTCCAAAAAGAACCTGGAGAGAGCATATGTCAGCAGCTTGACAGCACACCTAAAAGCTCTAGAACAAAAAGAAGCAAATGCACCCAAGAGGGTAGAAGGCAGGAAATAATCAAACTCAGAGCTGAAATCAACCAAGTAGAAACAAAAAGGACCATAGAAAGAATCAACAGAACCAAAAAGCTGAATCTTTGAGAAAATCAACAAGATAGATAAACCCTTAGCAAGACTAACCAGAGGACACAGAGAAAGGATCAAAATTAACAAAAACAAAACAAACAAAACAAAACAGCAACAACAAAAACAACCAAAAAAAAAAAAACAGAAATGAAAATGGAGACATAACTACAGATTCAGAGGAAATTCAAAAAATCATCAGATCTTCCTATAAAAGTCTATATTCAACAAAACTGGAAAATCTAGGTGAAATGATTGATTTTTCTATACAGATACCAGGCACCAAAGTTAAGTCAGGACCAGATAAACCATCTAAGCAGTCCCATAATTCCTAAAGAAATAGAAGCAGTCATTAAAATCCCCACACACAAAAAAAGATCACAGGACCAGATGGGTTTAGTGAAAAATTCTATCAGACCTTCATAGAAGACCTCATACCAATACTGTACAAACTATTCCACAAAATAGAAACAGAAGGAACACTACCGAATTCCTTCTCTGAAGCCACAATTACGCTTATAACTAAACCACACAAAGACCCAACAAAGAAAGAGAACTTCAGACCAATTTCCCATATGTCTATCAACACAAACATACCCAATAAAATTTTCACAAACTTAATCCAAGAACACATCAAAATGATCATCCATCATGATCAAGTAAGCTTCATCCCAGGGATTCAGGGATGGTTCAATATACAGAAATCTATCAACGAAAATCCACTATATAAACAAACCCAAAGAAAAACCCACATGATTATCTCATTAGATGCTGAGAAGGCATTTGAAAAATTCAATACCCTTTCATGATAAAGGTCATGGAAAGAACAGGAATTCAAGGCCTATACCTATACATAGTAAAAACAGAATATACAGCAAACCAGTAGTTAACATTAAATTAAATGGGGAGAAACTTGAAGCAATCCCACTAAAATCAGGGACTAGACAAGGCTGCCCACTCTCCCTACTTATTCAATATAGTACTCAAAGTCCTAGCCAGAGCAATCAGACAACAAAAGGAGATCAAAGGGATACAGATTGGAAAGGAAGAATTCAAAATATCACTATTTGCAGATGATATGATAGTACACTTAAGTGATCCCAAAAATTCCACCAGAGAACTCCTAAACTTGATAAACAACTTTAGCAAGTGTCTGGGTATAAAATTAACTCAACAAATCAGTAGCCTTCCTCTACTCAAATGATAAACAGGCTGGGAAAGAAATTAGGGAAATGACACCTTTCACAATAATCACAAATAATATAAAATACCTTGGTGTGACTCTAACTTAGCAAGTGAAAGATCTGTATGACAAGAACTTCAAGTCTCTGAAGAAAGAAATTGAGGAAGATCTCAGAAGATGGAAAGATCTCCCATGCTCATGGGAGGATTAATTAATCATTGGCAGGATTAATATAGTAAAGATGGCCATTTTGCCAAAAGCAATCTACAGATTCAATGCAATCCCCATCAAAATTCCTACTCAATTCTTTATAGAGATGGAAAGAGCAATTTGCAAATTCATTTGAAAAAACAAAAAAAAAAAAAAACCAGGATACCGAAAACTATTCTCAATAATAAAAGAATTTCTGGGGGAATCACGATCTCCAACTTCAAGTAGTATTACAGAGCAATAGTGATAAAAACTGTATGGTATTGGTACAGAGACAGACAGATAGACCAATGGAATATAATTGAACACCCAGAAATGAACCCACACACCTATGGTCACTTGATTTTTGACAAAGGAGCTAAAACCATCCAATGGAAGAAAAATAGCATTTTCAGCAAATGGTACTGGTTCAACTGGAGTTCAGTATGTAGAAGAATGCAAATCGATCCATGCTTATCACCATGTACAAAGCTTAAGTCCAAGTGGATCAAGGACCTCCACATCAAACCAGATACACTCAAACTAATAGAAGAAAAAGTGGGGAAGAGCCTCAAACACATGGGCACTGGGGAAAATTTCCTGAACAGAACACTAATGGTTTTTGCTCTAAGATCAAGAATCAACAAATGGAACCTCATAAAATTGCAAAGCTTCTGTAATGTAAAGGACACTGTCATCAGGACAAAATGGCAACCAACAGATTGGGAAAAGATCTTTACCAATCCTACATCCAAAAGAGGGCTAATATCCAATATGCACAAAGAACTCAAGAAGTTAGACTCCAGAGAATCAAATAACTCTATTAAAAACGGGCTACAGAGCTAAACAATGAATTCTGAGGAATATGGGATTGCCTTGGAGCACGTAAAGAAATGTTCAACATCCTTAGTCATCAGGGAAATGTAAATCAAAACAACCCTGAGATTTCACCTCACACCAGTCAGAACGGCCAAGATAAAAAACTCAGGTGACAGCCGATGCTGGCAAGGATGTGGGAGAAAGAGGAACACTCCTCCATTGTTGGTGGGATTGCAGACTGGTACAACCATTCTGGAAATCAGTCTGGAGGTTCCTCAGAAAATTGGACATTGAACTGCCTGAGGATCCAGCTATACCTCTCTTGGGCACATACCCAAAAGATGCCCCAACATATAAAAAAGACACGTGCTCCACTATGTTCATAGCAGCCTTATTTATAATAGCCAGAAGCTGGAAAGAACCCAGATGTCCTTCAACAGAGGAATGGATACAGAAAATACAGCACATTTGCACAGTGGAGTACTACTCAGCTATCAAAAACAATGACTTCATGAAATTCTTAGGCAAATGGATGGATCTAGAAAATATTATCCTAAGTGAGGTAATCTAATCACAAAAGAACACTTATGGTATGTAGTCACTCATAAGTGGATATTAGCCCAAAAGCTTGGATTACCCAACATACAATCTTCAGGCCACAGGAAGCTCAAGAAGAAGGATGACCAAAATGCAGATGCTTCAGTCCTTCTTAGAAGGGGGAACAAAAATACTTACAGGAGGAAATATGAAGACAAAGTTTAGAGCAGAGACCAAAGGAATGGCCATCCAGAGACTGCCCCACCTGGGGATCCATCCCATACATAGCCACCAAACCCAGACAACATTCCTGATGCCAAGAAGTGCAAACTGACAGAAGCCTGATATAGCTGTCTCCTGAGAGGCTCAGCCAGAGCACGACAAATACAGAGGTGAATGCTAGCACCCAACCATTGAACTGAGAACTGGATACCCACTGGAGGAATTAGAGAAAGGATTGAAGAAGCTGAAGGGACTTGCAAGTCGATTAGAACAACAATACCAACCAATCAGAGCTCCCAGAGACTAAACCACCAACCAAAGAGTACACATGGACAGACCCGTGGCTCCAGCTGCATATGTACAGAGGATGGCCTTGATGGGCACCAATGAGAGGAGAAGCCCTTGGTCCTGCCAAGGTTGGACCCCCCGGTGTAGGGGAATGTCAAGGAGGGGAGGCGGGAAGGGATGGATGGTTGTGGGGGAAACACCCTTATAGAAGTAGGGGGAGGGGGAATGGGATAGCATGTTTCTGGAGGGGAAACTGGGAAAGGGGATAACATTTGAAATGTAAATAAAAAAATCCAATAAAAGAAAATAATAATAAAAAAAGAAAGTCACAGAAAAAAAGAGCAAGTGCTGATTCTAAATTTAAAACAAAAGACAGCATACTTTACATTTCATACAAAGCTAATCATTAAGGAAAAAATCCTTAAGACATGATATCAATTAAATATTAGATTCTGAGAGAATAGCCAATAGTTTGAAACACTGGCACAGTCATGAATCCTGAAGCTTTTATATGCTGCTAATTGGGGGTGAAAACAGTTGGATAAGCACTTCCAAACACTTCTCTAGTGTTTTTACAATGATAATTTCATGTCTACTGAATGATCTGGCCATTGAACTCTTAAATACTGTAAGGCATCATGGTATTTACTGGCCAATGGTGAACAGCACTGAAACTGTTAGTGACTAAGCATTGTGGGTAGGTAGGCTCCTGTCTTAATGTACCTTCAAAGTACATTTTCATTTATTTCTCATTAAAATTCTGTGGTGCAAGTTGAGCACACCCAGAAGTATTTCTATCCATCACTTTAATATTTTATGTATGTGCTGTTTTGAGCTCGGTATGTAACAAAATGCATCTACTATAGTTTCTTTTAAAATTGTTAGCTTGTTTGCCTAGGCTAAAGCATGCAATCCTTAACTGAGCACGTATGGGAATGGACTATTCATTCACATGTATATATGTAGATGTAGATGTAGGTGTAGATGCAGATGCAGATGCAGTTGTGTACACACACATACACACACACACACACACACACACACACACATCTCTGAATAAAACTGCCATACTTCCTTTACTCTGGGCAAATGCTGCTTTGGAAATATTTTTGGTGTTCTCCTGGATTTGTTGACACAATACATATTTTAAGTGTTTTATGTCTTAGTCTTGATTATTTTCACACTTACCAAAACATGAAAATCTTCCATTTGGTTACAAAACAGCCAAGTTCTGATGAAAAGTATGTTAGTTAAAAACATTAAACTCAGAGGCACCAAAATGTACTAGTGTCTCATCAAGAAAGAGCATTCGGCACTTCCCCTGGGTATGATTTGGGAGTCAATTTGAATTCTACAGTTCTGTTTCCGTGTCTTCTTTCTGCCTGTCATTTGTGGTATTTGGTTTGTCTATGGCCTGGCTATGGTGTGTGTCATATGCATCCGTATTTCTTATCTCTCACGGGTTGTGTTCTAACAAAGGACTTTGCTCTGTAATTCCTGAACAGCACCGAAAACATCACATGAGGAAGGAATGACAGATAGTTTACAGAAATCTTTAACAGAGTTTTACAAGGGGGGGGATTAAATTATTTACTCTAACTGACCCCAAAGCACTCAGCAAGACAAACACACTGTTTTCGTAGAAGAGCCACATCGTTTCCAACTTTTATGGTGCGTGTTTGTTATATATGGATACTTTCGCCCTGCCTTCTGTTTTCAACAAATGATAAACATATCACACACACACACACACACACACACACACACACACACACACACACACACACACACACACGCACACTGCTCTCTGGGTCAGGAGCATATAGTTTAAGATTACAACTTTGCATGCAGTTAGGTCGTAAACGCTGATTACACGGAAAATCCAAGGGAAGCAGGGTTGGTTGTTGCATTGTTGTCTTAAAGGCAGGTTAAACAAACAGACAGAGTACAGCGGGATATCACACTAAGGGACCTCAAGCTGGATTATTAAGTTGGCTGTGAGTTCCAGCAAAAGCTGCAGTCTCTTAGAATATAAGAGCTATTTTCATAAAATTGTATCACAATATAACAGGTACAGGGAGCATCTCCCCTAGGTCTTTCCCATCTACTTCAGCTTTCAAGTTCTAACAAGAAATCTGAGAAGGAGTAAGGAGTGGCCTGGATTCATAAGAACAGGGCTATGTGTTTGTTCTTATTAACTGATGGTCCAGACCATTCTGTGAGCATTCAAAATGAGCCTTTCCTTGTCTTATTCTCCCATAGGCACCCTACTTGTACATGGAAAGTAGTTTCAGGACACCTTGGAACAGGATAACATGTTCTCCTTGGCTGTGAAGTTTCTGTACTTCTCTCCCTTGGGAAATATTCCAGCATCAAGGCAGGAAACAGAAATTATGGAACTTGGGTCTGGGGTCTCTCTGTTTCTCTATTTCTCAGGGATACTCAGCTCCCACTGCAGGGCTCTCATACCCTCATCTGAGTCTAAAATACCTGGGTGTGGGCGGGTATTTGCTCTTTGAACTAAGCCTTGGAAATTTCTGTTACAATATTGTAATTGAAGTAGCCAGCAAGGCAGCAGGTTTCTATGGCAACTGTGCTTCACAGGCTACCCTTCACATTAGAAATCCTTCCACACAGCTGTCTGCCTCTTGCATTTCACTGAGAGAAAAACACTTCACTCTTCAGGCTAGCACTTGAGAAATCACATTAGTTAGTGGAACTTGACTAGAATTAGGCAGCATTCTCTAAGTCTGCTCATTGTGATGAAGGAAAGGAAGTCCACACTGTCAACCATTTTGTTTGCATAAAATTCTCAAGCATAAAAATATAATAAAAATGGCCTTGGGAAGGTATTGCAAGTCTGCCGAAATTCAAGGATGCCAATGGAGGTAATCTGTGTATGTGCAGCTGGTGGCAGTGCCAATCTGTGAGCACACAATATCATCACTGAGGACAGAACTAACGGAATACACTTTGGAGGCTAGCCTGGGTTAGTGTCTTAAAATGACAGAAAGAGTCTGTCTACAGTCTTGTGACTAAATGATCTAGGAATACAGAACAATGTCATTTATATAAAGCCAGTTGTATTTGAAAGAATTAGGCCTAGAACAGCTGGTCATTTATTAGGGCCATGCCTAGTCATTTTAAACATATATCAGTTTACACTGAGGAATATTTACCCTACACTCCTAATGTTTTCCTTCACATAGAAGGGTCCCTATGGATAATGTACACATTGCCTATCCACTTATTCCATCATGGAAGGGAAGACTTACTTGATTGGAGAGTTCCACAAGAGATATGCATTATTCAGCAGAAGCCCTCTTCTTTCCCAAAAATTGCTAACAGAATTCTTCCATTCTACTCTCAGGAAAGGATCTTCCTCTACTCTTCTGTGTCTTTCTGGCATTCAATTCTTACAGTCTTACTTCAAAACAGCCAGCAACCAAATGAACAACAAAAGGGATAGACACAGGAGCAAGGGGTTCTGGGTACTTCCTACAGTATAGATACCTGGTAGGAGTACATAATTCAAGGAGAACTGAGTAATGTGATCTAGGTCTGCCTGCACAGGATTCCTGTTGCTTAGGACTGGGACACTGGAACAAATGGAACACTGGGACAATGGAAGCGCAAGGACTGCAATGTATATTTATGTTGATGTCTGGTGGAGGAGTTCTGTCTGTGTGTGCCTCAGGAATGTGACTTCCTTGCCAAGAGCCATCCTTGTTATAAGAAGAAATATTTCAGGATACTTTTGAGAAAACACTTTCACAGCGACTACTCTTTGTTTGGGATGAATGTGTAATAAGCCAACTTTTGCGCTTTTCTCCGAGGGCGGTTTGTGACAATGCTCCCTCAGTGTCTTAATTCATGAGACTACAGTGGCGCACTCAGCTTACTGAATTAGGTTCCAAATGTTTGAAGAGTAGCTAGAAATCGGTATGTTGTAAAAATTAATGTTATATAAACCCCTTCAAAAAAGAATTGGCCAAGTGTTCAGGAATCTTTATACTCCCATAAACATAAAACATAGATTTTAGTTAAAATTATAAGAAAGCTTTATTGAGCCTCACAGGATAAAATAATTCAATTCTCATAATGACAACAAATCACATGGGGGAGGAACATTCACCAAAGCATAGTAGTTTTGCTATTTATGTCTGTCAGTACCCCAAATCATTAGCCATCGTTCTTTCAGTATTCTATCTGTGGACTTCACTCAGGAGACTCTTCTTCTGTTCTCTGTGGTGTCTGTTATTTGAAGACATGGGTACCTAGGGTCCAAATACCTCGGGCATGGGATGTTTGATAAGGTAGAGCAGATTGAGACCTGGAGACTCAGTGGGTACACATCTGTGACTTAGGTGACTCCCTGCTCCCTGTCAGGCTCCTGGACTGGAACAAGTGCCACACTCTTCACATAAAGAAATGTGTCCTAGGGTCATGCAAGCCCAAAACAGAGGTCTCCATGTACCTAGAGATCTGGAGGGCTCAGCCAATAAACTTCTTTTCCCATACATTCCTCCCTTCATGGGGTCTACCCTGAGAAGTAGGTAGGATGCATTACGCATCCCTTTCCCACCATGAACAACCAATAAACTATTTAGAACCATGGACTGTCTCTCTCATCAAGATTCGCTGTGGGAGCCACGGAGAAGGCATTTGACTACAGAGCCGCAGCTTGATTCTCCCATAGAAAGTCCCTCTGTGCTCCCAGCCACAACCACCACCAAGTGTGCCTCCACCAAGCTAAGGACAATCACCCATGGAACAAGCTAGATCTCCCCTTCCTCTGCCCCTGGGCTAGATGCTGTCCCCAGTTCAAAGGCCCCCAACTCTGTTCTCTGCTCTTCTGCAACTCCCAGCAGTGCCTGGATGTCCAAGAGTCTGAGAATCCCATGGTCCTAGTCCCATCGCAGGCCTGGGGACCCCCAAATCATCTCTGGCATTCCCACATCTCAGACTGTGCGTTCCCACCCCCAGAGCCTTCGTGCTTCTCTACAGCCCAGCACCCACCCAGGTAGCACAGTCAAACTCCTCACATTCGGCTCTCTAAGACGAAGTGCCCAGCATTGGAGCAGATACAGACCGACTCTGGGGCATTCAGAAAACCTCCTCACATGAATAATGTATTGTCACTTTTCTACTGCTGTGATTAAAACGCTATGACTAAAGCACCTTGTAAATGGAGGGGCTTATTTAGAGCTTACAGGCCCAGAGAATCAGGGTCCATGATGGTGGATCAAAGACATGGTGCCTGGAGCAGAGCTGAGAGCTCACACCTTGAACTGTAAATAGGAAGCAGAGAGAACACACTAGAAATGGAACATGGGTTTTGAGACCCTAAAGCCTGCACCCAGTGTCACTCCCTCCAGCAAGGCCACACCTCCTAAGCCTCCCCCGAAGTGTGAACAACTGGTGACCAAGTATTCAAAGGTCAGAGACTAACTGGGAACATCTAAATACCACAGGTGATTACTGCTGTGGACATTTGCTGGAAGCTCAACTGTGACTTTTGCCTAGAATTCATTGGTTATGCATAGAGTCCTCCACATTTTGGGTTGCCAGATTAAAACAGATAACCAATCAGTGATATTCTGATGGCTCAATTTTTCTGTATGCTCCTTTTTGTATAAGAGGTTCTTTTAGTACAAGGTTGAGATATAATTGCATGGAGACACACACCTTTAGCCCCAGCTCTTTGGAAGCAGAGGTAAGCAGACTGTTGTGAGTTTGAGCCCAGCCTGGTCTACAAAGTAAATATGTATATATTTTTCCCAAGAAGATTGTTCTGTATAATGAGATTGAACCTCATCCAATCAGAGGCTTGAAATAAGAAGATGTTTAATCTTCCCAAATAAGAAGGAATTTTTCAATCATGAACTAGAACCTTACATTTTCTCTTCTTTATTTCTTCTCTCCAACCTCTCCCATTGTTGATTCTCAAATTGATAGTTTCTTGTTTATTATTTCATATATATGCATAATTATATAAATGCAACCTGCTCAGTCTGTTTACTCTTACACACACACACACACACACACACACACATATATATTTTGGTTGATCATTTGATATCAGATAACTTATTAGTGTGCTCTTCCATGGAGAAGACTTTCTCCTGCTCTTAGTATTCCTTAGTTGCTTGTACTTCTTTGTCTCCTGGTGGGGTCTTTTGAGGGTCCTTCTATGTCAGCATGTCTACTCAGCTATTGTTTTACTAGAATTTTAGGTTGTCTCTGGTCCCTTCTGTGCAGATTTTGGATTTTTAGTAACTTTCATTCTGTAAAAATATTTCTGAAAGTAAACTAACCTCTTATTAAATACAGACATGTACATATGAATGTGTACAAAAGAATATATTATTGATTCTGTTTTTTATCAAATACAGCATGCAGTATTACTTTATTTGAATTAAATTAAGCTGTCTATTTTTTGATTTGCTACATTGGGTACCTAAGATGAGAAATCTCCGAATATGTGAATCTAAGGATTATCTGAGATGAGACTTAACAGTGAGGCACATCTGGGTAAAATGAAATCAGATCTTCAAAAAGATAAAACCTAGTAATGCCTAGTTTGGATTTCATAAAGGAGAAAGACTTCTAATCCACAGTTGATGCCAAATGTGTGTATAAATATATTGAGGCCCATAATATTACAATTTAACATTTTAATGACCTTTGGTATAAAGGCCCTGCTTCTATCATCAAGAGTTTCTGGTGTGGGTTTGAAGAGAAGTTCTTCAAGGTGATTCTGATGGGAAACTCAGATACTGGGGAGGATCAAGGTTCCACTTGAGCCTCACCTCCAGGACCAGTGACCTCTTAAGTAGGTTGTTCAAATGTGAATCCAGTTTCAGATACATTGTATTAGAAGTTGGAGTTCCCTGTCTAGCCCAGTGGCACAGATATGGCATTAACTTCTCTGTTGTAGCTAGAAGGAGAAGTTGCCAATCAAGTTGCCATCTTGATTGATGGGAAGCATATTAATGGGAAATATATAAGGATACGAACCCGTGTGAGACTTGATATGCATCTTTGCTGTGTTTACTTGTCCTGCATCTCCAGCATACAATATGATTTTATTCCCTTCTCTTTACCTTTGGGGAAGTTTGTGACAAGTGCTGAAGCAGAAGCTGTCTGAAGCCAGTATTTCTTCTTTTTTGGGAAAATATTGAAGTAATAGAAAGACTGACACAGTAAATGCCATCATTTTAGAGCACAGAACAATTTCTTAAGCACAATGTGTGTCTACAGGTTTGTTTTCTTTTCTGTTGTCTGGAAGGAAGCTCTACAGGCTCCTTGAGGTCATGTGATTTAAAGTCGTATCAGAAGGAGAAGCTAGAAAGTTATGGCATGGAAGCTGGGTAGAGAAATGCCCTCCATTTGCAAAAAATTGGTCGGCATCATTGAATTCTTTGATGCTTTTCAGGAGTAGTAATTTCACGAGTGGCCTTTAACTTGGTATCTTGATCTTTATGGTTCCCAAAGGACTAATTTCCACAGAAGTTCAAAGCATGGGGCTGAATCTGGAAAGAGATACCGTGTAAAAGAAAAACAAACGTTATCTGTACAAGTGCCTGACAAACTAATCCCTCAGCAAAATGCATACCATCTCTTGTGTACTGATTCAGGATGTGGGGGGCATGGGAGTTTGGATTATCTTTTAGCACAACAAATTTGACTATACATTTATCTCCCATTGTCCTTGATGTTCTTTTTTTTTTTTTTTAAGATTTATTCATTATATGTAAGTACACTGTCACTGTCTTCAGACACACCAGGAGAGGGCATCAGACCTCATTACAGATGGTTGTGAGCCACCATGTGGTTTCTGGGAATTGAACTCAGGACCTCTGGAAGAGCAGTCAGTGCTCTTAACCACTGAGCCATCTCTCAGCCCCTCCATTGTCCTTGAAAATTGTACCATCATTTAAATTCTCAGAGTTAACTGAAGTATTAGTGAAATCTGAGACACTGTTGAATGGATGTACAAAGTGTAGCAGTCGAAACCCTCAACAGCTCTTACCTCTTGTGCTTGGGAGAGACAAATTCTGTTTCACTTCATAACTTATAACATCTTGTCATGAGCCAACATCTGATGAATGAGGAGTGCAGCCAATTTTCCTAAGAGGGAATATTGCAACCAGCCTATCATGTGAACCATTTGTGGTGGTTTGAATGGGAAGCGTCCTCCATAGGCTCAGCCTAATTCCAGGTTTGACCCAAGCTATGTAGAAAACGCAATGGCAGGAAAGTGAGTTTCCGAGAGATGGCCCACCATTTTGCATGGCTGGGATGGGTGAGCTCTCTGAGGGGCACGGAGCCCAGAGACTTCATCCCAGGATTGCTCCTGATATGCTTTCCCTGCCATCATTACATAGCCTAATGCTTCCTGAGCCTCTCCTATTGGGCAGATTTTCTGCAGATCGATATGAAGGTGCACTTTCATGTAATAATGCTGTCTAGACAAACTGATGATTTCATAATTCCTGATAATGATTCTATAGAACTTCTGAACCGATTCTAGTAATTTTAAGCCTCTCGTAGAATAAAACACTGCAAATAGTGTTCTATGTCATAAGCATGTAAATTTCACTAGGAAGAAAAACAGGCTAGGAACAAATTAATGATCAAGGAAAAACATTAATTCTAGGTCAGGTCTCAGGACAAGGCCACAGATGTATGCCATGATAAAGCAAATTGCTTTGAACTTATAAGGAGCTTATACATTGAAACACTGGTTTGAACTTATCAACTTCCTGCTATAATTCCCTTTTTTAAAATAATATTTTATCAGTGAAGTAATTTTATAAAGAACTTTTGTCTAAGAAGCTATGAAAAGGCTGAGAGAAAAAATAAAGTGTGGCTGTTGAGGCTCTGCTCTATCCACCAAATGTATATATGTGTGTATAAGCACATATGTGTATGCTTTTATATGTGCATATGTGTATATGCATGTTATGTATATATGTATATACATATATACATAATTAAAATTGTAGCTCTGTGAAAGCATGTGTATATGTATATATACATCTATGTATACTTATGTATGTATTACATATATCTCCTGATTCCACAGAGGGACACAGTGGGTTCAAGTTAAAGAGCATTAACATAGAGTTTGTGAGAAAGAGGTAGCAGGTGTTGAAATTCATAATATATTATTATCTGATTATATATATGAATAGATAATAATTCTATGAATTATTTGTAAATTATATATTTTATCATATCACATGTTATATGAAATATATTTATCATAATTTTTATTGTGAAATCTTTCATATCAATTCACATGAATTATATAGTAATTCATAATAATAATATTTAAATTTATACTAATAGTTCATACCATAAAATTCAAAAATATAAGCATTGAGGCAGAGTTAAACTCTGGGACAGGTTACCTGTAGAAGCTGAAGAAGAGCCATGGTCCCTTTTCCTAACTGCTCTTTCTTTTTTCTTTTTTTTCTTTTTTTCTTTTCTTTACGGTTCACAGACTTTATTGGTTCAACAACGAACAGCAAAGAAAACGGGGGCGTCATGTAGACCTGAAAAAAAAAGCGTTGAGTGATTTAGAGGGGACTGCCGGACTTAGCTGCATTTCTGCACGGAGGTGTTCCGGCGTCTGAGGATAGAACCTGCGAACCGGAGGCCGCAAGCCCCGAAGACATAACACTGAGAGGGCCGGAGCCCTTTCTTCTACCTCCGTACATTACAGGAGCGGGCCTGCACGCCCGGTCCCCGCCAACTGCTCTACTTTCTTGTTGCCTAAGTTTTACTATTGACCCTGGAGGTGCAGGTTCCCACTGATTCTATAGCATAAGGCGAAATGCAGAGCCGTGACATGTGGAGACTGAAACAAAACGACAGTGAGGAGACCACACAATGCTTGACTTCAGAAGCCATGCTTGCACAAGTGTCCCAGGCTCTTTCAGGCCTGACAGTGCAGGTGCTGATGGAGCTTCATCTGTTTCTCTTATAGGTGTCGCCACAAGTCTCTGCAAAGAAGTTGTACAAATTGTCCTTTCTTATCAGTGCACGGAGCTTTCATGGCATTGCAATTTCAATCTCAATATGAGAAAACATAATACAACCCCAGAGACAAGGGTTTTATATCAATGTCTCAGATTATTCTAGGGTATAATCTGAGGCATAAAGGTGTACCACTGTCTTTGACTTGTGAACTACATATATGAAATATATGACATTTATATGAAAGTAAGATGAGGAAAATGAAATATTTGTGTACCATTCCAGCAATAGAAAATTAAAAAAATAATATTGCTCTGCAAAAATTTATGCTGTTAACTGGTGGCTGCTTTGAGTAGATTAGTAAAGAGATTCAAATTTCAACTAGAAAAAAATATTTAAAGTGCTTGATGCTTATTTCAATAACATGGTCTTGGTTTTTGGGACACGGAACCCACATGCAGCCTAGGTAGGGCCTCCGCCATCATGTGTTTATACACTCAAGGCTAGGTCGTGGCCTAGTTTTCTTAGTCCTTTCAGATAGTAAACTACAGGTTGTAGTTAAAAAATACTAAGACAGCTAGAATTTTCAAAAGAAATATAAAATTTGTATTTTTCTTTCCCTTAAACCAATGATCTAGTTTAATAAGAACTTAGAATTGGTGCAATGGGTTTTAGTATATTTTCAATAGTATCTTTATTTATTCTAATATTCTTTAATGCCTGCCTGGATAAAAGGCAGTTGGATTTTTATATCATCTTATGCTTAACGGTGCTTTCAAAAACAGATTAATTTTTCTTACAAAAGTACAGGTAAACTTATTAGCATTCATATGATAAAATAATATGTAAAATCTTATTGAACATTTTATAATGATATTTTATAAATGTAATTACATGCAAATATGGTCATATAAAGGTAATGGAGGAGTGAAAATATCCCACGTGACCAGGATTCGGTTTTATTTTTTGTTTATAATACATATCCACCAATTTACTTAGCAGACTTTTAGCATAAAAATAAACTACAATATCGTCCATCTCATGTAGAGTTCTCACTTCTGTCTGATGACTCACGGTGCGTCTACCGGAAATGGTTCCTTTTCCAAGCAATCGTCTAGAACGTTCTGAAAGGTGGTTGGGCCACAGGAGCTCCCCTAGCGTCTCCTGCTCAGTGGTGTTCAAGCTGTAGTTCAGGATTCTGTCACGAGGTGGCACCAAAGCACCCCATTTTCAAATCTTTGCAAAGAAGCTTCTACAATGTGCAGAAAAAGATGACGTCGCTCTTAAAACCAGTTTAAAAAGAGAATGATTCTAATTCTTTCAGAGGACACAAAAATTATGTTATGTGCATGAGAAGCTGTAACATAGAGCCTTGGAAGAGTGGTGGGAGGAATTCTAGGAAACTGCAGAGAGTAAGCCATTAGAGGATGGAGGTCTGTTCCAGGGGAGAGCCCCTGCACGGTGTGGACATTTACATTTATGCTGAGAGAGTAAGAGATAAGTCAGTGAGTACCCGCGAGGCTGTGGTCATCAACAAATGAAATGACTTTCGGAAAACAAATGAAGTTTTCCCAAAGATCTAGAAACACAATTACCTCATTTGTTATTCTGTGCAAAAAGATACTCCTCCTTAAAAGAAAAAGAAGCCCCTTTACCCTTTCACAGTCTTCATTTTGGTCTCATGACCTATACAGCCAACTATACACAGATCCGAGACTTGTGTCTCTGATTCTGAATTGCTTTGTTTAATATAACAATTTGCAGGTCCGTCCATCTTCTGAAAATCTCACCAGGAGGGGGAAATAGCCAGGGTAAGAGAATGCAGTCAGATGAAAACAAGGGAGGCACTATCTTGTGGGGAGGACACGAGTGCAGCATGAGAAGATAAGCAAAGGAGCCTTTTCTTTGTCTTTTAAGGAGGAGTATCTTTTTTTGCACAGAGTAACAAATGAGACAGAACAATTCATTCGCTGTGTTTCTATGCCGGGACCAGCATGGCCTTGGTAGGGACAGGATGGCATGGTTTCTGCCCCAGGGACAGCAGCAGCAAGTGTGAGCCCCCACGAGTATCGATGGCTGCTGTGGGCATATGGCTTATTCGTATAACAATGTACATATTTTATGTTCTGCCTTCAAGTTATGTCCTCCCTGTTAGTGACTCCATGATAAGCAGAGACAGCATGAGTCAGGGAGACGGAGGTGTGGCTAACGTCTCAGCAAAATGGTAAGCTCTGGGACCTTCAGGACCGCCCTTAAGGCTGTAGAAAAGAACTTTAAAAACATGGGTTCAAAAATCCATAATTTATCAATTTTACAAAATATAAGGATGCAATATGAATTGTATAAGGGACTTCACAGGTCTAAGGGAACAGAGGCAGCTTTACAATGAGTCAGCTTGTCAGAAAGATACAAAGAGGCAGATACAAATGCACGCAGAATCCTGAGTTCAAAGCAATCTGGGACACAGCAAGGTTAGGCCTAGGTGTGGTAGAAATGGCAACTTCAGGACCAGGTCCCACCCAGATACATTTTCTTTTTTTCTTTTCTTTTTTTTCCTTTTAAGATTTTATTTATTTTATGTACACCATCACTGTCCTCAGACACACCAGAAGGGGCATCAGCACCCATTACAGATGGTTGTGAACCGCCGTGAGGTTGCTGGAATTGAACTCAGGACCTCTGGAAGAGCAGTCGGTGCTCTTAACCACTGAGCCATCTCTCCAGCCCCCTCCCCCACCCAGCCCTCTTATTGTCTGTGTTTAACAGTGCAGGCAGACCTCTGAGCTCTTTTGCAATGTTAAAAGAACATGTATGCTTGTTGCCGTGAGTTTACAGGAGCTTTGCTCAGGGCCTTGTTCTCCCGCTGTCCTCCATCTCCTCTGCTTCCCACATTCCTTCTGCCTCTTGCTCTGTCGGATTCCCTAAGCTCTGAAGGGAGGGGTTTGATGGATACCCCACTTAGAACTGAATATTCCAAGCTCTCTCTCTTTCTGCATCATTTTTGGCCGATTCTCTACTTGTTCTCATTCCAAAAGCAGTTTGTTTGTTTTTTTCCCCTAAGTTTTAGATCTAAGGCAGATATCATGAAAATAATTTAATTTCTCTTTCTTTTGTAAGGAAAACAGTCATCTTCACTAATGAAGCAAAAAACACAGAGTTTTATATCTGAACACCTTGAAAGCTCTATTCAGCCATAGTCATCTGAACCATCAAACTCCACACAATTTTCATCTTGCTAGGAAGGTAGGTGTATCTTTGAACTCTCTTGGTGAGCTGCAGGGGCGGTTATTCTTAGGGAACAAAGGTGTTTGCACAGCATCTGCTCATTACATCTAGTTATGTTTCTATATTTATAGGGGTATTGTGGACCCATAACACAAGTACAAGTGCAGAAGTGCCCAGATCCTGAGTTGCCCAGCTACATCATACCATACCATAATTCCAGCTCTCTGCTGCTTCCCTAGAAGACAAAACATTCCTTTCACACCAATCGAATTGTTCATTCCTTTATCAGCTACTTTTTTTTGCTATTTTCTCCTCTTCCTTCCTCTTCTTCTTTCTTTTCTTTCCATTCTTATCTCTCTTCCTCCTTCAAAGATTCCAAAGAGATGCTTCTACACTCCCTGTTTTCATTCCTTATTTAGCCCCGAGTCTCTAACTCGTCATCGTACTGCATTTCATCTCAGTGCATAGGACTGTAATGAATGAACATCTCCAAGGAAGCCAGCTCCTATTTAAATCATTTAGTTCACCTAATTTATTTAAATATATTAGCATACTAACTTTATCCCTAATGACTTTCCAAAATAGGCACGTCGTGCAGCCTATTTACTTTTTTGTATTTATTTACTCTTCTCTCATACATTACAGCCCTACTGCAGCCGCCCCTCTCTCTGCTCCTCCCCAACGCTTCCCCCATATCTCTCCTCTTCCCCAAATCTACTCCTCCTCCATTTCCCTTTAGAAAAGAGCAGGCCTTCCAGGGATATCAACCAAATGTGGCATAATAAGTTATAATAAGCCTTGGCACAAACCCTCTTATCAAGGCTGGAAAAGGCAACCCAGTAGGAGGAGAAGGGTCCCAATGTAACAGCCTGCTTCTTCAATGGCAGATCTTTGACGCAGAAGCATAATATCCTGGGTACTAACCCAAGCTGTTTCACTCCCTGACTGTGCAGTCTTGAACAAAGACATCTCTGTCTCTAATTTTCATTCGTAAATGAGGATTTGCCACATTTTCCGCTGTGTGAACACACAGTAAGCACTAAATGATGGTGCACCTTTTATTTATGACGTACTTTTCAATGTGCTGGAAAGATGGTTTCGTGGTTAAGGACACCTGTTCTTCCAGAGTACCTGGGTTCAATTCTCAGCTTCCAGGGGTCGCCTCAAAATCCTCGGTCACAGCAGTTCCAGATGGCCTGGCTCATCTTCTGTCTCTGTAGGCACTGCATGCACATGGAACACATGAATACATGTAGGTAAAACGCCAGTGCATATACATTAAACTGAAAATAAATCTTTAAAAAGCGCTTTCCCCATAGCAAATTCTAGCCACCATAAAGTGATTTTTCTCCTGATCGGTCATTTGTAACCTTACCAGCCCTATGGCATGAACTGGTACTTGCAGTCAACGGACTTTATGCTAATAAAGACATTGTAGGTTGCAAACCCGAATGTTAAGTTTTTGCATATACATGCTTGTATTTCTATAGAAATACAAAGACTAAAGAGAAAACGTATGTAGAACCTTCTACACATATACTCCTCAGAAGAGTCTCTGATAGGTCTGCTATAGTGTGATATTACTTATTTACTGTTCCATGTTTATACATTTAATAAATATATGCTGGCAACTGTACAGAACAGTCTAATGGGGAGACAAATACTATCAGATCCACCATCATAAAAGGCATTGTCTTAGAATGGGAAATATTCTTTATAAAATATTCATTTCCTTTTACGTATATGAGTGTTTGCCCACAGGCATGTAAGTGCACCACACCTATGCACGGCACCCATAGAGGTCAGAGGAGGGTGTTGCCTTCCCTGGAACTGGAGCTACAAATAGCTGTGAGTTCCTGTGTAAGTGCTGGGAACCAAAATATGGTCCTCTGCAAGAGCAGCAAGGGTTCTCAACCACTGAACTCTATCTGTATTTCCCGAGAACAGGGAATATTCTTGAAGCTTACAAAGGCTGTCAGGATAAGGAAAGATCTTCCGGAAGCAACAGAATTTTCCTTCAATGTCAGCCCATATCAAGAGCCATTACTTTGCATTGGTTTCCTGTTAAGTGGAATAAATGAAGCTACTGGTTTTAGCTGTGTATATTTCAAAGACATGTTGAAGTCCTACTTGTAAGTGCCCATCAATGTAGTCCTGTTATCAGTTCCAATGTTAGTAGATGTGTTCATACTCAGATGAGGTCAATATGGGGGGGACTTAAGTTCAGTATGCCTTATGTCCCTGTAAGATGAAATACTATTGACACAGAAACATACACCTAGAACAATGGATGGTAGGGGCATATATTAGAATGATGTCCTGGCAAAGAAGAAAGATCAACAATTCATGGCCATCAACAGTGCCCAGGGAGAAACAAAGAAGGATTCTTCTCAGAGACTCAAAATGAACAGGACAGTTAGCACCTGTATTTGAGACCTTCGATTATTACATCAGTGAAGGATTACATTTCAGTCATTTTAAGACACATATTCATGGTGGTTTCCTTTGGTTTCCTTTTCTATGAGCTGTAAGACTGTAAGCACTATGTAAAAATCAGAAGTACCATATTGAAGAGTTATATTTACTTAGGAACCTCAGAACCCGTGTTCAAATCTAAGTTTTATCTGTTCGCCAGATTTACCCCCACTGTGCTTCACTTCTCTTTTATTTAAAATCAGATACCAGTAGCCACTCCATGTATGCTGTTGTTATGATTAAAAGACAATGTATGGATATAACAGTTACAAGAGCATCAAGAACTAAGGAAACCATAAGCCTTAACTTTCATTTTCATTCCCAAATGAAGTGTCATTTTACATCATGTGGATTAATCTATATCGGCACGCATTAACTTTTATAATATGATGTCCACAGTAGTGGTATGAGAATAGTTTATAAAAATAACATTATCTTATTGTATCATTCTGTTTCTTAAAGATATGATCCATTTTGTCTACTAGTATGTCTAAGCTAGTAATGTTAATGTTTCTTCATGAGTAATTGAGTTTAAGGTATATTTTACAATTTTACTTCTTTCATGTATTCCTCATGTTTTTTTCTACAACAAGAGAATCCCTGATTTGGAGATTAAAAAAATAAAACCAAGTAAGTGTCCCCAGACCTTCATATAGACAAGCAAGGCAGAGATAGCAGGGGAACATCTTAGAGCTAAGGGAACTAGGAACCAGTTTAGAACTACTTTTTCTACCTATATGATAGTCCAAGAGGTGTACCATCAACCAGGGACATTAAAGATTCTCAAGGGATGAGCAGTTACATCTCTTGGATAACCCACATTGTTAGCATCAGAGTATAAACCCACTTTCCTGGGTTTTCTTGAAATATATTAAGTGAAATGAATTTCCCACTGAATTCTCCCCAAACAAAGGCTATTTAATTGGCATTGGCCCCTCTGTTTATTCACCCAATGAATTAGCAATGACTCTAGAGGGGAGGGAAGGTGAGAGACAGTGCAAAACTTGCCCAGCCCTCAAGCTCCATATTCTCTCCTGAGATTCGGTATAAAAGCCGAGTCACATTTGGTCCAGAGCCCTGGAAACATCCCCAGAATATGATCTTGCTCATTAAAGCATAGAGAATCAGAAAATGAATATGTGCATTGTAATAGCTCTAATAGAATATATGCATGCAAAAGGGCTCATTTTAGTCCTCTAATAGAAAATACACATGGAGAAAGGTGTGTTTCAGTTTCTCTAATAGAAAATATATATGAGAGAAAGCACATTTCATTAGTTCTAATGGAAAATATGTAAAGAGGCACATGTCCAAGTCACATGCCAAAATGTTAATGTCTATTTGTTCTTCTCTATCCCTCCAAAGAGATTAACCAGTCAGAAAACAACCTGTATTTCATATGATGGTTTGTACTTTTGAAATAAAGCTCCAATGATATTAAAAACAAAAATACAAAATTCTTGTTAATGATCTTTACCAGACAGGAAGGAGGTTACTATAATTATGAAAAAAAAAAACCCTTGGAATAAGTTTCGAGCATATTTTTGATCTTTGTATCTTTTTTTTATTAACTTGGTATTTCTTATATACATTTCAGTGTTATTCCCTTTCGGTTTCGGCAAAACATCCCCTAATCCCTCCCCTCCCCCTTCGTTATGGGTTTCCCCCCCACCTCCCCCCATTGCCACCCTCCCCCCCAACAATCACTTCAGGACCCAGGGCTTCCCCTTCCACTGGTGCTCGTACTAGGATATTCATTGCTACCTATGAGGTCAGAGTCCAGGGTCAGTCCATGTATAGTCTTTAGGTAGTGGCTTAGTCCCTGGAAGCTCTGGTGGCTTGGCATTGTTGTACATATGGGGTCTCGAGCCCCTTCAAGCTCTTCCAGTTCTTTCTCTGATTCCTTCAATGGGGGTCCTATTCTCAGTTCAGTGGTTTGCTGCTGGCATTCGCCTCTGTATTTGCTGTATTCTGGCTGTGTCTCTCAGGAGAGATCTACATCCGGCTCCTGTCGGTCTACACTTCTTTGCTTCATCCATCTTGTCTAATTGGATGGCTGTATATGTATGGGCCACATGTGGGGCAGGCTCTGAATAGGTGTTCCTTCTGTGTCTGTTTAATCTTTGCCTCTCTCTTCCCTGCCAAGGGTATTCTTGTTCCCTTTTTTAAAGAAGGGTGAAGCATTCACATTTTTGATCATCCTTCTTGAGTTTCATTTTGTTCTAGGCATCTAGGGTAATTCAAGCATTTGGGCTAATAACCCTTATCAATGAGTGCATACCATGTGTGTTTTTCTGTGATTGGGTTACCTCACTCAGGATGATATTTTCCAGTTTTCAACCATTTGCCTATGGAATTTCATAAAGTCATTGTTTATGATAGCTGAGTAATACTTCATTGTGTAGATGTACCCCATTTTCTGTATCCATTCCTCTGTTGAAGGGGTTGATCTTTTTTTAATGGAATTTAAAAGGTAATTCCAATTTTTTACAAGTCTGTATTACCATACAGAGTTAAATGTCTTATGAGTTTTCATTTTTGTTTACAAAATTTGCAAATGGCACCTATTACTTTAGAAAGAATGGAAAACATAGTTAATTTCAGGCACGCAATTTCAGTGTCCATAGTAATCATTAATTTAAGAGTATCACACTTTCTACTGTTGCTATTATGTTCTCTATACGTGTAGTCATAATGGACATTCATTGTATGTGCCTCCTACTTGTCTCCACACTAGCTTTACCAGATGCCCTGAAATAAATTTTGAGTCATTTCAAGTTTACCCTGAACTCTATCTTCCTTTTTGTCCTTCATTATTGAGATATGGGAGAGGGGACTTTTGTTAGTAGTCATCTCACCCTGGATAAATATTTCACCAGAGAGAATGAAGAAGATGCAATCAGATAATGATGTTTTCTTTAAAATTTTTAATTTTGTAGCTCTCTATGCATTTATCTGAAATACTAACACATAAATAATTCAGTTTAAATAATGAGATAAAAATACTAGTTTGGATTTTTAAGTTTTCTTCTTTTATTTTAACTTTGATTTTTTTTCAGGTAATGAAACATTTATTTGTGACTGATTAGCCAGAAATTAATGGAAGATAAAGATTTGAATTTTCCTCTTCTATATTTTTACATAATTTTATTTTATGTGTATGAGAGCTTTGCCTGTGTGTATATAAGTATACCACGTGTCTGCCTGGTGTCTACAAAGGTTAAAGAAAGGATCCTTTGGAACCGAAGTTACTGGTGGCTGTGAGACACCATGTAGGTGTTGAAAACCTGTGGAGAGCTCTTAGGACGGCTTCTAGGAAATTGGCAAGAAGATTTGACATTGGGCTAGGACGTAAGCTCAAGAAAATACAGCCGAGGAATGCGCTCCTTGTATGTTGATCATATCTCCCACTTACCTTCTTTTGTCCTTCCCTTCCTACTGAGCTGGTTCTTCTTCCAAACTAGTACCCCTCCTACTTTTATGTCTTTTGTTTACGTGTTCAGGTCTTATGCTTGTACTAAGCTTTTCAATCTTTTCATCCTTCTTTGGCAATATTTTTCCTGGTCTTTAGTAGATGATACAGATGTCCCATTTAGGGTTCATGCACTCCTGTCATCTTAGCACTCTGCAGGTTGGAAATATCTGCTTTCACTGTCATTCGCTGATGAATATGCTTCTCGGATAAAGGCTGGGAGCTTCACCGTTCTATGGATACAAACACAAGTATGTAGAAGGCAGTTTAAATACACATTCATTTACCAAACATCAATACTAGATTTCCTCCTAGGGCCCATGACCTGCAGCCATAGTCTTTTAACCAGGTTTACATTGAGTATGTATTCTGTCCTATGGGGTAGGCTTCAGGTCTAATCAGAAAGTGGTTAGTTACTCCTAGAACAGTCATGCCAGTATTGCACCAGTGGTCACATCTTGCCCAGAAAGTTAATATTGAAGCACACCGGCTTCACATGCATTAGATGATTGATACCTTTTCTTGGTCAACCTAATTTTTATTGTTAATTAACTCTTTCCTTGTAGACACAGTTCCAAATCTGGAATGGTACACTTAACTGGCAAAGTATCATATAAAGTAATGGTATGTGCCTACGTGTCCTCGAGTGCCTTTTACAGTCATCTCTTAATCAGTATATTCAGCCTTCAATTATCACGGTAAAATTTCATGGCACATCATTTTTACATGGCAGCATAATCCTACCATCAACAATTTGCTTTGGCGAGGTGGCAGAATGATGATAGAGAATGATAAAGTCATGAGCAGGTACGAAACATGGGGCAGATGAGCTCCTTGTTCTAGGACTTGTAACCAGCTGGTAAAACTTTTTTCAGGGTAAGATCCAAATCTTTCTCATCCCCATGCCCTATTCCTAATCACTCTTCAGTACTGGGCATTGTTCTCTGTAAGGAGAAGAACAATGAATAGTAATGGTTCAGCTAGATTGAAGAAAGATATTTGTGAACAAAATTGTATTTTAGTTGCCACATACATAAATCACCACAAGTTCTGGGTTGGGCTCTTCTATTCGTTGGCTTCAGCACTATTTTCTGTACATTGAGCCCAGTTACAAATTCCTTCACTTTGTCTCACTAAGAAGAAATCCAGAGTCAAAAAAGCTGGTGGAATAAAAGGTGTATGACATAAACAAACTTTCTTGCTGGCCCAGTTCCAAATGCCATCTGTTTCAAAATGAAGGTCATTTGAGATATAGAAATTGTGTCTTTGAAAAAAATTTATTTTTATAAGAGTCTATCTTAAAGAAACAATGCAAAAAAAAACCAGGGGAGGGTTGACATAAGAACATTGTCTTTTCTGGCAGAACAATTTCAAATAGTGAAAGACTAATAGAATGATATATGTTCGGTAAATTGCTATTGATTGAATATAGTACATCAATATCCTGACATATTATGCAAGTATAAAAATCAACAAGAACATTCTCTCTCTACTTCAATGTAGTAATCTGCAGGACAAATTGAGATACAGAAAAGGGAGGTGTGGAAAAATGTGTTGAGCTATTGTTAGCCCATGTTAGTGTCATGGAGTAGATTTAGATGCAATTAAGTCTTTTCTCCAATTGTACTCACCATATTTTAGATATTCAGCATTAGCAGGTAACTAGTAACGACTTTCTGGACAAGATAGATGCAGAAGACTTTCATACCTATAGAAATGTTATCAATATTAACTTATATGTATGACAATTTTCACGCATTAAAAGAGAAAAGTGGTATTATATTTAAAGTTGGAAGGTTAATGCAATAACCAATCAATGTTACGAGTAATAAGATGGAGGACCCTCTATATATGGAAATTAATAATGTGCAACTCTCTTAATTTATCTTCCCACTGCTGTAATAAAAATATCCTGATCAAAGGAATTTAAGAAACAAAGTATTTATTTGGCTCACAATTCCAAGTTATAATGCATCACTGTGGGGAAGTCAAGGCAGCTGGAACTTGAAGCAGCTAATCACATTACATCCATAGCCAAGAGCAGAAAGCAATGAATTCATACATGTATTCAAGGATTCATTTCCATTTCTCCACTCTTACATAATCCAGGATTCCTAGCTCAGAGAATTTTGCTATCAACAATGGTTGGAGGTTCCAAATGATCAAGATAACTCCCAACAGATATGCCTACAGGCAAACCAGATCTATTCAAACCCTCACTGATAGTCCAGGGTGATTTCAGATTGTGTCCAGTTGACAACTAAAACTAATCATCACACTCTGAAAAACAATTCACATCGGTGAGCTACCAATGCAGTAGTTGTAAGCAGCTCTAATTTCTAGTTTGAGTAAAATATTTTCTACTAAAAGGGAATCAGCTTTTAAGAAGTGGTTGATCATACTGTTTGGATAAAGAATGTGTCCATTAAGCCTAAATTAAACTAAACTACAATAAATCCTCAAAAAGAACAGACACTAAGATAAAGGAATCCCCAGATTGCAAAAAAAATTAGAACAATTTGAACATCAAATGACTTAAATAGATTAAAGCATCCAATATAGAAATAGCAACAACTAATAAAGATTTAAAAAGTAATAGACCAATTAATTCAGCTTCCTTTGCAGGACTTGGGAAAAGAAATTCACTGTTTTAAAAATTGAAAATGTTACAAAAAGAATTTAGCACTCTATGCTATCCTTTCTATGCTAACACACTTGTTTATTACTAATGAATAGAGTAATTTATAGCAGAAGCTCAGCTAATGACTATAAAATAAATGACGGAATTAGAACATCAACTACAATAAGTCACAAAGATAGATTTTTTGTTTGTGTACTTTGTAGCAATCCAGAGACTTAAATAAAAATTATCTTTTGGCTGCTTCCACATAGAGCTTTCATTTATGCATAACATCATGATGTACTTCATGTTTAGAGTCTTGGCAGTAGCTCTTTATACTGGAACTCGTCCCTTTTCTATCCAGAATTTTAGAAATCTCTGTAGGATGAGCTTGTATCACCCCCCCCCGTCACCCCCCCTCCCCGCTTCCACTCAATGATGCCCATAATGTAGTTCAGAATTCCACCACAAGATGGCACCAAATGAACCCCATTTTCGGCAAAAACATTGCCTTGTTTTAACTACTGACTTGAAAGCAAGAGGACTATTTGTCAGGGAAGAAAAGAACCAGTAAGAGGCAGGGAGAAGAGGGGGAAAGTAGTAAGTAAACAGGCGAATTTATAAGCAAGGTACAATGATGCATCAGTATATCCATGCAATTCATTATTTTGTGGTTAAAAATTTAATTGAAATACAGAAATAAAGCGCATACATTGTGCTTGTATAACATATAAGGAGAAAAATGCGTCGATTATGACCTAGCTTATAGCTCTACAAACAGAATAATTTTAGCACTGTTCAAAAATACATTTAATGAATGTAAATTCTTTTCAGCACATCCATGGGATGAAATATCAGGTAGTTCCAGCCTTCCTTGGCAGTAGCACGTAGGGTGGTATTCTGCAGTGTGGTGCAGATGGTAGGCAATGAAGAAAGAATGGGGGTGTCAAAAGTGTCTGTCGTGTCCCAGAGACGGGTTGATTGGGAGGGATAGAAAGCAGCCCGACAGGCTGTACAGATAGAAGTGAGTGTTGCATGGTGATTTTTTTTTTCCTCTCTGGTCATAAAAGGTGCCATCTTCCACTTTGTCTCTGTAGCCATGGCAACCAGAGAAGAACAATACATTGCTAGCCAGGCCCTTAGTAATGGTAATGTAGCTATTGTCATTCCCTAGGGAGAATCTGGAGACCCTGGTCCAGGATTCTAAGTATAATCCCTCTTCTAGTTGCAAATTATCTTACTAGATACTAGGGTATTTAAGATAAATAAAAGACTGATTAAAAGTAGGATTCCATACTGCAGTTTCCATGAGGTCACCATTCCTGATTGGATTGGATTTTGCTGTGAAAGTAACTCCTTACTGGTGTTTTGTAAGAAAGCCTAACACATTTATTGTTCTCATCAAATTTTACTTTGATGAAATTGTTCTTCAAATCTTCACATCTAGGCTCTCAAATAGACATTGTTACTTCGGGTAAGGGTCCTGCTCAGACAGCAAAGTGCATTCTCAATTATTTCTAAGAAAATGTCAAGTAGACACTAAGATCGTCTGGAAGGGGTTTCTACCTGGAGATTATGAAACAATTTGTGCATCAAAATATATAATAACCAAATAATTCTAACAAATGGGGGAGCTTGAGTCATATTGATAAATGTACTAATAAATATGTTTTAAATAAGAGAAAAGTGAAATTTTGCATTAATCATTCTAGAAAGGTTAGCGGTGTAGAAAATGACATGTTTTAGTAATCAGTGATTCAGGTAAGAATCACTTAAAATGGAAGCTCTAGTGCATCTGCACCAAATCGCACAGCAGTCACTGTGTTACCATGGAAACCATGCTAGCAGGAAGAGATGGAGAAAAACAACAAGTCACCACCCTAATTTGTTTTCAGTGTGAGATAGGAACCCATGATGCACAGTAATTAACCTTATGTGTCCCTGTATCCCCTTACACAGTAAACACTGCTGGAAGCCTCAGTAATACATATATTAATGCATACATAAAACCCACATGGTATTTCCCCCTCCTTTGCCTTCTATCTCTTCCCTCCCTCTCCTCTCTCTCTCTCTCTCTCTCTCTCTCTCTCTCTCTCTCTCTCTCTCCCCCCCCTCTCTCCCGCTCTACAATTCCCCAAAATTCAGAGACAAATTGCTGAAGGGTTAAAAAAAAAAGAAGAAAAAAGAAAGGCCACACAATCAATACATTCAATTCTGAAAGCATATATATGTTTTAAAAATCTTTTAGAAAATATCTTTTACAGGGCTCTACAGATGGCTCCTCAATTAAAAGCAAATATTGCTCCAGCAGAGGGCTTAAATTTGGTTCCCAGAATGCAAATCAGATGGCTAATAACTGCCTCTACCTCCAGCTCCTGGGGAAATCAATGCTTCTGGCCTCTGGGAGTGCCAGCACTCATGTTCACAGACAGGATTAAACGTTAATCACTTAAAAAACATTTAAAAAAACAAATTAAGTTTTTGCAGAGATGATCTATTGGATTGACACTAGGACACTTTTTTTTTCCCAGTTACCATACATTGCTAAGAATCTAAAAGGCAAAAGAAGCACAAGAAACTACATTACCTTTCCATTACCTGAGATTTTTAACTCCGCATCACCTCAATAACTACTATCAAGCATTTGGCTGCTGAAAATTCAATGAAAGGGAAATATATCACAAGTGTAATTTAAAATTTACTAGGATGCAGATGTAGCCTAAGGGTAAAGTACCGGGGATTTGATCCACAGTACTGAAAAGAAATATTGTTATTTACAGTTTTACCAGAAGGTATAAAACAGCAACAGTCTGCCCTCTGATATCTACATATTTTGTTATTACAAAATAAAACTCGAAATAGAAGACAGCATATCTATGAGTTTCAAGAAATCATTAATAGACCGTTTTCCTCCAGCTATTCTATACATATAATGTGAGTGCCACAGAATTACTAACACACATTTTCTTTAGAAAAATAAATCAACAATTTGGGCTAATTCCTAAACTCTTATGGAAATGCAACTGCCTATTATATGAAATGACATTGTAAAAATTCAAGTCAAATAAAAGACAATCTGATTTCAGGAATTCTTATAAACATAAAGTACTCCAAAATTAATAGTGGCATCAAAGTAAAGAAGAAGAAGATCAAAGGCAAAGAATAAAGGATTCAAAACCAGACAGACTTTACACATTTGAACACCAATTTTTGAAAATTATACAAAGGGAATTCAGTGGAGGACAGGCAAGACAGTCTTTCCAGGAAATGATGTTGTAGCATCAGGATACTCAGATGCAGAAATGTAAACTAAAACTGATATATTATTTAACGAACAGAACTCAACACAATATATCTCATAGATCTTAGCATAAAACTCAAAATGTGACCTAAGAGACTGGCTTATTGGATTACACATCCCAACATTCATGTAAAAGAAAGTCAGCATAGCTACACACAGACCAGCAAGTAATTCCAGTGCTATGGACGAAGACAGAAGGATCACTGATTTTTGCTGGCTGCAGGTAGCCTAGTTATAGGCTTAGTGAGAGACTAAGGCAGAGAGTGACAAAACAAGGATCTGCTGGTCTCCATTCACAGACATCAGTATACACAGTTGCGCGCGCACACACGCACGCACACACACACACACACATGCAAATGTACTATACATTTCTCTCTCTCTCTCTCTCTCTCACACACACACACACACAGAGACATGTGCAAATGTACTACAGAACACAACCATTTCTGTCTCTGTCTCTGTCTCTGTCTCTGTCTCTCTCTCTCTCTCTCTCTCACACACACACACACACACACACACACACACACATTTTAAGACAGCTTTTTTAAACCTCAATGCTATAAAAAATGTAGCAGAAAGTCAAGGAGAAAATCCGATTCATTTTGGGCAATGTGAAGCTTTCACAAATAAGACACCAAAACAGCAGTCTATGTGTAAGCAAACTAAGAATTTCCTCATAAGCAAACACTAACTCTTCAAAATAGTTGAATGAGTGGAAAAGGCATATTTGCAACTAGGAGAAAATGTTTGAACATCATCCAGTTGTTAGAGGATTTGTAGCACATAGAATATTGGACCTAACTCAATAAAAATAAATGCAATTTCCCTAAGGAAGTTCTGAAAAATATTTAAATACAAACTCTGCGAGAGATATAGATATATGAAGTAACCACATGAAAAAAATCGTACAGCATTAATCACTAAAGAAATGTTAAAAAGACAACCTGCGATGATATATTATTACATTCTAGGACTATATCCAAAAGCTAAAAGGCTGAATGTAAATGAGCATTGGAAGTTTATTGAGGATGAAATTCTCCTACACAGTTGACAGCAATAAAAAAAATGTGCAATCACTTTGTAAGCAGTTTGACAACATTTTCTTTTTCCAGTGCCAATCTTATAAGTATCCTATGATAATCCAGACCTTGAACTCTCTTGAAATATACATCCAGGGGCTGGGGTGGGGAAGTATATGTCTGTGGCAGGAGACTAGAGACCCGGAAAACTGCAGGAATGTTAACAAATGAAAGAAGCCCATCAGAAGACAAAGCCTGGAAGCCCTTCCTCACCTGGGCTTCTGGTAATGAACAGAACACACATGCAAAGGGCTTGCCACATACAGTGTGGGAGTGAGAGGTATGCAGTGTGTAAGTAAGCAGTCCTGTATCTTGTGGCCCAGCACCTTTCAATTACATGCTTTTCCCTCTTCATTCCCTCTCTCTAGAGTGCTTTCTCTTTCTGAAAAAACTGCCTCAGAGGCTGAGGAAAATGATGCAGAGGTTAACAGAACTTGCTTATCATGCAAAGACCAGAATTCAGTTCTGAGCACTCACACCAGATGGGTGACAACTGCCTTAAACTCCAGTCCCAGGGTATTAGATGCTGTCTTTTGTCCTCCAGGGGCAACATTATACACATTATATACAGGCAAGCATGCAAGTGTTCATGTACACATTTATGCATAAAATAAAAATAAATATGTCTCCATTTCATTTTCTAAATTATGTGTCTCTGGTCCAGTTCCTTCCCATGGAACACAAGAGCCTCAACCATGAGATATAAGAACCTGTATACTTCAATCAGGGTAATACTGGGAATCAGATTGGCACCTATAACAATTGCATAAAAGGACGTATTCATTCATGTCCATGAAGTATTATTTACAAAATCCTAAAAGTGGGAATAGCCTAAATGTCTACTCAAGTCAATAACACCATTTGTGATATATAGACTATGATATATATGGACTAGATCGCTGCTTTCAATATTCATGCATTGGAATACTAGTTTAAAAGAATGAAGGTCAGTGAGACGGTTCAGTGGGTAAAAACACTTTCTGTCAAGTCTGATGACCTAATTTCAATCCCTGAGACCCACAAAATGGGAGAAGAGTCAAGTCCCGCAAGCTGTCCACTGACTTCCACATGCATGTGGGTATGCACACACACAAAGACACAAAGACACAACCATACACACACTCACACTCACACATAAACAACCACTCTCTCTCACACACACATTCAAACACACACTCAAACACACACTCACTCACACGCAAATAATAAAAAAAGTTGTCTGGGAGCATGGAAGAGGGAGTGGTAGGAAGACAAGGTACCATGAAATGGAGAATGTTAAGTTCTGGAAGACCATAACAAAATGTAAGCCTATCTGGTTATTTTGATGGGACCTACTTGGGTATGCTTAATACTGAAAAACTAAAGGCCAATCATTATTTTGAAAATGTTGTTATGTGTCTAGCTGTGTTTGCTTGACATGTGACTATCCCTAAAGAGGGCTTCACTCTGTATTTATTCAACAGCAGAGAATGCATCACACGGGGAAGTATAGAGGAATGCTTTACAGAAACCTTTCACAGAGTTTTACGAGAATTCATGTCATTCACTCCAACTGACTCAGGAGACAAATGCTTTTAATAAGTATCTCTGGATTGCTTTTAATATTCATAGCTAATATCTATTTTGTAAGCTCATTTTTGACGTTTGCTATTTTCAGCAAATGATTGCCATTACATATACACACACATGGATTGCTCACTGGGTCAGAGTCATGGAGGACTATATGTCTTAAGATTAAAGTTGTAAAAGGTTAAGTTGTAAAAACTGATCACAAGGTAAATCAAGCCAAATACAGTTGACCGTTGCACTGTTCACTTAAAGGCAGGTTAAGAAAATGGGAAGTGTCTACAGTAGGACTTCAATGTGTATCATTAACTTGGTTGTGAGGTCCAGTCCCAGCTTCTGAGAATAAAAGAGAAAATTTTATAAAAGTGTAGACTTTGTCCATATTCACCCTCACCCTCCACAACCTCCCTTTATACTCCATTCCCTCTTCATTTAATTTCATGCAATCCCTTGTCAATTCTTGGTCCTAGAAATGTTGAATTTTTTTCTGTTAAATCTTGTATTGATTACCGTTATGACTAGGGCTCAGCATGCTATTTTACTACATCTCCACAGTGTACACTGTTTATCATCAGTCCCGCTTTATGAGTCCTGCATTAACAGTCACTACTCCATATTCAGATTTGTGGTGGGTCTCTGCAAACGTCCTGACTAGCAGAATAAAT
Source organism: Rattus rattus (assembly GCF_011064425.1). Classification (NCBI taxonomy): domain Eukaryota; kingdom Metazoa; phylum Chordata; class Mammalia; order Rodentia; family Muridae; genus Rattus; species Rattus rattus. The sequence continues at coordinate 87,571,499 of NC_046172.1, forward strand.
GACCCACACTAGATATGAGGAAAATCTGGTTCAACACAACTCAGTAGCCACTGGTGATTTGAACTTCTAAAGTCTAACCCAGAGCAATTTATTTTAGGCATATTTAATCACAGTGCAATTTGGAAAAATGTTTTCTCATGTAACAGAATACCAAAACTTATTTGTGCAACACAATACCCTGTGCACAAAGAGGAACAATTGCATCAAAACTCTTCTCAAAGTACATGTCTCTTTTTCCATAGAGATAGGTTCTATAGATGGACTACATGTGTTATCTTTAGTGCCTAGGGGAGGATCTGATGTGGTCGTAGTCATAAAGTCATAAATAAAGAGGTCGTCTAGACTATTAGCTACCCCTAGTCCTGCTTGTGGGAGCCTGGGGTAGCTTTTGGCCATACAGATAGTGCAAAGGTCATAGAGATTATTAGCCACTGCCAGTCCTGCTACTGGTAGCTTGGGAGAGCTAGGTATGGCCTGGCCCTATAGATAGTGGTGGAGTCACCTAGGCTACTAGCCACTTCCATTTCCAGCCTTCTGGGTAGAAAGCAGGCCATATAGGGCTTCTGTTGAAGACTGGCATTCCTATCTTATCTGTGAGTACAAGGACCTTTGTGCTCCCAACACAGTTTGACTTTGAAAAGAATTCCATAAAGAAAGAAAAGACATTTTGACATTTTTACTAACACTACACAATCATGACTTTTGAATACATTTATAAAACGTTGTATAAAAAGTGACCACTGAATGTATACAAAAACTTCAAGTGGCCTAGAAGACCTCCTCGTCAATCATGTATTTCAGAACCCATCTGGGACACACATCGGAATCAATGTCACAAATCAGTCCTTTCATTTTACCCAGATAGAATTAATGATCATGAAGCTCTTGAAGTGCTGGTCTTTGTTAACTTTTATTATTTATCCTTACCTGATATGAGTAGATGATGGTGACAGGCAGGCTGGAGTGACAGGAGCAGGTGACACCATCTAGTGTTACAGTTCTCATAAAGGCTTCACACTTCTTATCTCTTAGCTTTATTAGGATAATCAAATTTACGTAAGCCTCGGGTATCAGGACTCAACTCTGTAACTGATATCACTCTTCTATGAGCCTAGGAAATTGGGATTTCTCAGACCTGAACAGCAGCTGGCTTCACAGACTCGTGTGTATTGCCGACATGAATGACTGTCTTAGCCCTTACAGGAAGCAGTGTTACGGCTCACCAGTCTCAGGTGTCTGAGAGCACTGGCCCTAAAGGCTTGGCATTTCTATCAAATCAGTCTAATAATCTGGCTCTGCAAGTTGATGTTCATGGCCTTTACATCCTTCAGCTTCTGTCCTTTCTTGAACCTTCCGCCAACTCCCATATTCCTGCCGTGGCTGCTCTCTTGATCTGTCGCTCAGCTGCCTTTTTCTCAGCTGTCAAGCAGACAGCTGGCTTTTCATTCCGGCAGCTTGACGTGCCTACCACTCAGCTGCTGCTGAAGCTGACACTGCTGCTCAACTGCCACCGCCCTTCTTCGGTCTCTAAGGCCTCTCTTTATTTCTCCTTAAGGGAATACATCAGACACAGTTGATTCTGGAGCCATTCCGTGTGACCATGAACTAGGAACACAGTTTTATGTTACGCTGAATTGCACATTCCAACGTGAAAGCAGTTTCCCTTATTCCCCAGTGATACTAGTGACGCTAGAGAAGACTACTTGACAGAAGTCCTTTATTAGATACCGTATGTCAACAGACAGAATGGCATGCCACGAAAGATCTATCTCCCACCCAACTCACCAAGCCTGAACATGTCTCCCAACCAGCTCTTTATATGATCCAGAAAAGGATGTTACAGAAAGGTATTTAAGACAGTCACAGCACATCCTAGATACACATGAAGATACAGGCCTGCATCAATCATATTACACCTTGCATACAAATAGGACTTTACATTAGTACCAATCACAAGCTTGTCTCTTTATCATCAGACATGCCAGTCCTTCTGCTAGGTCTCCAGGGAAAGTGCTCTTCCTTTGGCCTGGATAGAAATGGTTGAAGGGTCATCTAGAATTTATCAAGGTTTGTGACAGCAAAATGTCTTGTACTAAGTATTTCAAGCAGCCTTTGTAAGTGTTTCTGCTCTGGTGGAAGGGCATCCTGAGACACAGGGGCCCAGGGCCACACAACTCTGAGGTGGAACAGTATCCCAATGGAATTTTGGCAGAAGCCACCATTTTGATGGAGTTTAACTGCAGCCATAGGCTAGGGCAGGGAGAAGAGGCCAGCTACTGCCTTGACGGCTTTTGCTGCAGGTCACTTAGGGAATACAGCCCTGGCTATGTCTGTGCCTTCAGGAACTCAGGCAATCTGATGTGCCATTGTGTAATTTTCTCAAGTCATCAGTGGAGCATTCAAAATGTTCATTGCTAGGCTAAGGGTAGGACAACTAGCTATTTGAATGATTGTCCTTTCTTTAAGGCAAACAGAAAAGCATGAGAGACTGTAACATCTGTCAATTAGGGAGGCAAGTTATTTCATCTCCTATGTCTTAGCTTATTTACAGAAAAATGAACATCAGAAGGAGTACTTACATGTAATAAGAAAGCAAACATCATTGACATTTATCATTACCAATGATAGTAATTTTGACAGGTTTTAACAACAGTTAACACCTGTCCGGTGCCCTAGGAAAAAGTGCTCGTCTCACCAGATCATTCTTCTCCATTAAGGAGATATCACAGTTGCCATGGTACCAGGTTTCTATAGCAACCACGATGTGGAGGTGCATACATTAAACACATTAGAGATTCCTCACATGAGACACCAAAATGCATCAGTTAAATGTATTAGTGACAAGCTCAGAGTCACCAGTATGTGTCAGTATCACATTAAAGAGAAGAAATCAAAGGCTTCCCCCTTGGAGTAGTTTAATCAAAAGCCTGACCAATTTTGATCATTTAATTCTTTTCCTATATCCCCTATCACTCTGTAGCTTATGGGTTTGGGCTGTCTGTAGTCAGTTTGTTGTATGTGTCTGAATCTGTGACTGTATAAATTCTGCCTTGTCTGTGTCTGTATCTGTGTCTCTAACAAAGAGCTCTGTCTGTTTTATTGAGCAGCACAGAAATCACTACATGGGAAGGGGAATAAGGGATACTTTACAGAAATTTTTAATAGAGCTTTACAGGAATTAAGTCATTGATTCCACTGACCCCACTTGACCCAGATAGGAAACAGAAAATGCTATCAAACAATATCTGTATGTTGCTTTTAGTGTTTATAGAAAACATTTACTTTAAAAGGTCACTTTAGACCTATTAGCTGTTTTCAGCAAATGGTTACCTTAACAGACACACAGATACACATATATGCTCTTTGGGTCAGAGCCATGGATGAGTATATATCTTAAGACTAAAGCTATATATTACCTTAGTTTGTAAAAAGTTGATTGCTTGGGAGATCCATAACAAGTAAGGTTGACTGTTAAATTTTCATGCAGACTAAACAGGCTGAATACATGGTAAGATATCATTCTTATTTATTTATTACATTCAAAACACTGTTCCTCCCTCCCCCACATCCCTTCCCTTCTCCCCTGAGAGGGTAGGCCCATCTGGTTATCCCCTCACCCTGGCATATCAAGTCTCTCCCACCGCGGCCACACAAGATAGCCCTATGTGTCTCAGGCCTCGGTCCAGCCCATGTATGCTCTTTGGTTGGTAGCTCAGTCTCTGAGGGAAGGATTGAACATATCATTCTTAAGTCTTAAATTATTTCAATGTGCATCACTAACTTTGGCTGTGAGGTCCAGCCAAAATTCCAATCTTTTAGAATATAAGAGATGTTTTCATTATAATGCATCACCACTTAGAATTTTAACCAAGACACTAGTTATACTGCTACTGGGCATATACACAAAAGATTTATATCCTACTATAAAATAGTTGTGCAACCATGTTTATTGCTGATATATATTATATATATCAACATATATACAAAATATGTGTTATATATCATATATATTGTACATATACAAATGTATATATGTATACATACATGTGTATATTATGTTAATATACACATATACACATATACATATATATGGATATGAATGTGGGTACAGGCCATGAAGCTATAAAGTGGATCATGAGGAGTGGGCAAGAGGTTTAAGGAAAGGAGTAGAGAAGTTAACAGAATCCATGTTACATGAAAGTTCTAAGGAAACAAGTAGGGGTAGAAGGATTTGAGCATGGCAGAGAGTAGACGGCAGAGAGTAATAGAGAACAAAGATCACTCAAAATAATATACAAAATACCACAATGAAACCTATTAATATGCAAGCTAATTCAAAAACAAGGATAAACGGAGTAAGCTTTTCACTAGGGCCTTTTTCTTTTCTATTCTACATCTGGCAACACTTAACATGAAAGGAATCAGAAGTCATACGAGCATTTTTAATTCAATTGACCAGAAGGAAAGCTACAGGCTTTACTTGTGATCACTAAAGACGCCAGCAAGCCTCTGGGCAAACACTCCGATGACTATTTTACAGAGGGAGAAGCTGGGCTGAGGAAAGCTATTTCCTGTCTTATGCACCAGTAATGCACTGTCTGTACCTAGAAGCTGCCTACAGGACATCAGGAAACAGTACAGTCCACTCCTGGGGCTAAGATGGTCCTTTGCCTCTCTTCCTCATGAAACATGGTGATACCAGGGCCCAGGTCAAGAATAAATAAATACCAGTCTGAGCACTCTGTTCCGTCTCTCCACCCTCCATGAAGACTCACCTCCCATCACACAATTTCAACTGAGGATAAACAAATTCAGGCAAGATCCTGCTCTACAAATCACCAGGATTTGAGGCTGGTGTCCCTTTGTTTTCTTAGTCTTTGTGATTTCTGAGCAAACATCTCAGAGGAGCTGTAACACAGTGTAGAAGTTAGACAGAGTTTGTTATAGGGTAAGTAAATCTGACTCAAGGGATAAGAGTGGGCAATGGTCAAAGGGACCGTTGCAAACCAGAATTGATAAAAGTTTATAATAGTCAGAGAGACCACTGTGCTAATCTGCATTTATAGATAGACTTCATAGTATTTCTAAAGTCTCCAGGACAGCTTTCCTGAGAGCATTTTCCTGTCTAGATGTTCAACATTTTCATTTGGTTTGACCCTTTTTATTCTTAATTATTTTATTTATTTACATTCCAGATATTGCCCTCCCTCCTGGTCCCCCCCTCCCACAGCTCTTCATCCCATTTCCCCCTCCCCTTTGCTTCTGAGGGGGTTCTCCCCCTCCCTAGACTTCCTTCTTTCCTTGGGCCTCATGTTTCTACAGGATTAGGTGCATCCTCTCCCACTGAGGCCAGGTTATGCAGTCCTCTGCTACATATGTGCCAGGGGCCTAGGACCAGCCTGTGTATGCTCTTTGGTTGGTGGCATAGTCTCTGGGAGCTTCAAGTGGTCCAGTTTAGGTTGACACTTGGTCTTCCTATAGGGTTACCCTCTTTCTCAGCTTCTCCAGCCTTTCCCTAATTCAACCACAGGGGTTCCTGACTTGTTCCCAATGGTTGGATGTAAGTATCTGGATCTGTCTCAGTCAGCTGCTGGTAGGGCTTCTCAGAGGACAGGGAGGCACTCCTGACTGTAAGCACATCAGTAATAGTGTCAGCCCTTGGTGCCCCATCCCTACCCCATGAGATGGATCCCAACTTGGGCCAGTCATTGGACCACCTTTCCTTTAGTCTCTTCTCCATTTTTGTCCCTGCATTTATTGAAGACAGGAAAAATTTGGGGTCAGAAATTTTGATGGGTTGGTAACCCCCTCTCTCTACTTGAAGCTCTGTCTGTCTACTGTAGATGTCCCCTTCAGGTTCCCTTTCACCACTTGATTTGACTCATATAGTATAGAGCAATGGTATATAAAGCCTCCTGCTAGACAGTAGTCTTATGAAGTTGCTAGAATCACATTATCCAGCTATCAATTAATAACTATCCAGACAATTCAGAATGTCTTGTCTCCTTTAGGGTCACAAATATGACTCAGGTCCCATTCCTCTGGCTAACAATTAGGGTCCTGCAATTCCAGTCCTTGCTTTTACAAGATGTTGAGTATGAAGGAGAAGCCTAGCTATAACATCCTTCAAGTCTGATAATACCTAACAAGTCATTTAACAATCTCAGTAGATCAGGACATTCTCCATTAAATAATCATTCTGTTCAAGTTTGGGATGGCAGCTTATGTCTATAATCCCAGCACGTAAGGGGCATGAGTCAGTATGATTACTCAGTTCAAGGCTGACTTGTGCTACATAGAGAATACTAAGCCAGCCATGGCTACACAGCTAGGCATCATTTAGAAACAAATGTCATTCTGGTCATTAGTTGCCTAGACAGCAATTAGGTTTCTATGGTAACCATGAAGAACAGACTGTTCTACAAACTGAAAATGTCTCCAAACGGTCCTTGCTTTTGGTGCACCCACCCACTTAAATCAAAGTACCTTCACTCTTCAGGTCATCTGATAAAGGATACTCAGTGAAGAAAGTTTGTCCGGGTGCAGGCAATTTGAGAAAGACTGCTTAGAGCATAAACTTAGTCTGTTCCTGGATGTAGACCTTGTTTTTCTCACCAGACCACTTCAGATTTCCATTACAAAGGCGATAGTGTCACCATAAAGATGACAGGTTTCTATGGCAACCAAAAAGCAGAGGATGTTCTACAAACTGAAATGCTTCCACAAAGCTTTCTGTTCTCTTGCTTGTCCCTGAAAACAAAACACCTCACTCTTCAGGCCACTTGAAACAGCATATTCATTAGAGAAACCAGACCAACACAGGCAATCAGGAGAACTCTGCTTAGACGATGGGAATAAAGCATGCCCTTGTAAGGAATTTTGTTTGCTATAAAAGTAAGAACTTACCAGTAAACAGAGTCTATTGGAGTCACCCAAGGGCATTTGGCATTGTCCTTACCCTCTGAAAAAGAACATATTATAAGGGTTCATGATGCACCTAAAAATGAAACCCCAGACTCAAATAGTATGTAAATGCAAAGAGTATTTTATTCTGCAAAAGTCCAGTGTGCTGGGGTCTCCCATTACCAGAATAGAGAGACACCCAAGTGATCCTGCAGGCCTAATTTAAGCACATTAGGGAATTCCAGGATAGGTGACCTCTATGTTAATCTGCTGGGTCCACCTCTATGAACATTCCATTTTGGGGCGATCTGGAGACTGTTACTGAGGAAGTCTGGAAACTGCTGATAACCCATTGTTCTTGCCTCAGGCCAGGTGGCAGGGCAGCTTCTGAGGACTGGACTTGCCTGTAATTGTCAAGTTCTTTGAAACAGAGATTTAGGCCTAGTCTCCTTAACTGCCAATTTGAAGCCTGTTTTGGAATCAGTCTAGCCTTCTCAATATAAGATGCCAACTACACTATGAAATTAGCTGCCTATGGCAAAAAATTTAAAAGAATTGCCAGACTGATTCAGGAACAACAAAGTTTGTCACTTAAGGAATTTCATAGTTAATTTAGGGGCGGGAGATAGTCCTACAAGAAGAATATAATCAATTGCTAGGTAGAAACCTAACCTTTAAGTATACATTGGCTTATGCTGAGGAATATTTATCTTCCATTATCAGTTCATAAGCAGTCTTTCTGCTTGTGAACATCTCTCAGTGACATACATATGGCCTCTGTAAACATTCCCTCCTTCTCAGCAGCTGGAATGGCTTACCCAATGGGAGAGTTTGGAATGAGAAGAGGAAAGCACATTCCACTTCCTCTCCCTGCAAAATCCTTGGTAGCAACCTATGATGCCACACTTCTTCTCTCTGCCTGAAAACTTGGGCCACTCTAAATTTTTTTCTTTTATTTAACTGGTGGGGGGGCTGTAGATAAGGCTTGGCTGTTATGACTACTTGGTGCTCTTGAGGAGCATTAGGATTAGGGTTCGAGTCCTAGTCCCCACTTGACTCCTCCAGGTTCAGGGGATCATATGACCTCTTTTGACTTCTGCAGGCACTGGGCACACATACATAAATGTGGACAAAAATATTTATACACAAAAAGCAAAATAAATCTAAAAATTAATTGTGTATGTGTTCATGTGTATGAGTGTGTGCGTGCCTGCGTGCGTGTGTGTGTACAATTTGCAGGAGTCAGTTCTCTCCTTCCATCATTCCTAGGATTGAACTCTGTAGGTCAGGCTTAGTGACTTTACCGGCAGTCATCTCACCAGCCATGAGTTGAGCCCTAAAACATGTCAAAGTTCTACTCTTTCTGTGTCTCATTGATTCCCTATTTCTATGGTATTACTTTGCAATGCCGAGCCTTTGGAAAACCTTAAGATACTCTTCTGTACTGTTGATGAGCGCTAAGTCAGTACAAAAATACGACAAAATGGCAACACATCAGGATGTTGGAGAAACTGGCTTAGAAATTCTGGGACATGTGATTTCTACTAATGAATTACAAAATTATCCAGACATTAACACTGTATTGGAAAAGTCACACATGTCAAGGACTACAATGCACATCTATTTCTGTTGTATGTTGAAAATAACTCTGTGTATGCATGCCCAAATTTGTCAGTGTTGCAGAAGGCAGTGTTCTTGAACACTGTCTTTGAGAAACACTTCTTACAGAGACGAAAGTCCCTTTCCCTCTATTGCATACTCACTGAACAATCATGGCGGGGCTTAGCATGTGTGGGCTACTGAAATCCCTCTTCATTTCTTGAAACCAATGACTTCCAGACTCTTAGTCATATAGAGTATGACTAAACTTGAGATCTAAAATCAAAGAATGAATTGAAAATCATATAGAATTGATTTTTTCATGGAAATTCCTCCAAGAAAGAACTGATGAAATGTTAAAGCCATAGTACACACACTGTAACTAAAAATATAAGAAAACCTTACCAAGGCTTAAGGGGAAGCAAATCTATATTTTGTTGCTAACAAATCACAGAAAAAGGGAAAGTCCATCATATCCACATAGTTTGGGTACCCATTTGTACTCAACAAAATGTCCCTAAACAATAGCCACTTATTATGTCTTAGGATTCTGTGTGACTAAGCCTTTGCTTTCTTTGCTATGAACTGTCTTAGGACAGACACAGCCTGAGACATCATTCTGAGCTGTCACCGAAGCAAAACATGCTTGCTGCTAAGCACACAGGTGGATACAGGGAAGTTTCTCAGTAGGGTCCCTGAAACATCCAGGGCTAAAGAAGTTGCTGGAGAATTTTAAAGCATTAGATACCCATATCAATAATAATGACAATAACAGAACACATATTCCCAAGGAAAGTCAGATAAGTAACCAGCACATAAAGTAAGAGAATACAAACACCAAAGATAAAGGTAAATACAGATATAAATAAATTCTGCAAACAAGACTGCAGTAGAGTTTTATGTACAAAGGAAGAGATAAACCATGGGTGGAACATTATTCAAACAGCCATCAACCATCAAATCCAGCAAAAGAGCTAAACCTTGATCTTCATAAATCAGAGTCAGCCAGAAAAACAATGAATCTTCAAAACTCTGGGAAAAGAAAGATAATCTTCAAATTTGGGGGCTCTAAACATACAGAAAGGAATCTTGAAATCACGGAAAGAAGAAACATCAAGTGTACCAAACTACTAACACCACCAAACTCTTGTCAGGATCGCTACCAGGATGTAAATGTTCTTATTTCCACGATTGGGGGAATCTCAAGAATTATGAAAAAAAGGATAAGGACTTTCTTCAGCAAAAAATGTGTAAGGAAGTTTCCCACCCAACATTTATGACACTAAATGGCCCAAAGGTGGCACTAAGATTCCTATGGAATATAGTAGAATATCTGTGCATTTCTTCTTGTTTCCTGTAACTCGATAAAATACACTGATGCCTCCAGGGGAAGAGACATGTTTTTCTCCATCAAAATCAGAGCATTTATGATTGAAAGGAAGCAAGCATTGGCCTCGTGAAAAGATACATGAAATACCGTGCTGGGGTCTTGACCAAGGTTTCATTTGAACCCCAGGAAGCTCTCTAAGGTAAAGTCAATACTTCCTTTTCCACCTCAGAAAGATGTGGAGAGATTGCTAGTGTTAGATCTTTGTTTGCTGGATTTAAAGGCCTATGTTTTTAACCAGTAATGTTTTTCCTTTAGATCAGTGGTTCTTAACTTTCCTAATGCTGTGACCCTTTAATACATTTCCTCATGTTGTTGTGACCCCAACTATAAACTTGTTTTTGTTGTTTCTTTGTTACTTTACAGCTATAATTTTGATACTGTTTTGAATTGTAATGGAAATATTTTTAGAGATTTTTGACAGAATTACAGCTCACAGGTCGAGAAACCGTTGCTTTAGACAGATGATGATTTGAGCAAGAGGAACGGATAAATGCCATTCACTGACCAGTGTAGTCATTCAAAAGTGCAACATGACAACATCTAGGAAAACTGAAGATGAATTTGAACTACAAAGTATACACTAGCAGAGAGAATAATAGCAACAGAGTATTCTGTTAAAATATATATTACTAAGCTATAATGATTACAGCAGTATAATGATCACATAAAAACAAATGAACTGATTAATTAGATCAGACAGAGAGCCCAGAAAGAGACCCAGGAATGCAATAAACTGTTACTTTGATATAGGACCTTGCTATGTATCTCAGGGTGGCCTCGAACATGCCATTCTTTTGGTCTCTGCCTTTCTGAGACAAAGCTTAAGCTCATATGTGACTAGACCTGACTTCCTGACTTATACATTAAATCTTGACAGGGTAGCCAAAAATATACAATTGGGTATGGATTGCCACTTTAACAAATAGTTCTGGAGAATTTGAATAGACCCATGCAAGAGAATGAAATGTCACTCACTAAAGGCAATGAATAAGAGACTGACATAATTTCTGAAAGAATAAAAGCTGTAGAAGAAAACATAGAGGAAAAGCCACTAAATGTTGGCATTGAACCCTAACTTCAGTTTCTGCTGCCTGATGCATAAACAGAAGCCAGGAATTGGATCTTTAAATGGCGCTTCATTCAGAGAGCTGGCATCCTGGGAAGTGAGAGGAAACTCAGCCTTCCTAGTGCCTTCCTTCCTTAACATGTTTTAAGATAACAGGAACAATGGCAATTAATAAATCAATAAATCATGCCAAAGCTTAGTCTTGTACCTCCGCCCAGGCAGTTGGCCTTTTCTCAGACATTCCTTTTTTTTCTTTGCATTATTGACTCTCCTGTGTAGAAGGGACTCTACTTTCTCCCTTTAGCAGCTGTCTGTGTAGTGGATTAGAATCTATATACACCAAGGCCACTGAGTTTTGCATTGTTCCTGGGTCACTTTGGATGGCATCTAAATTTAAGGTTAACAAGTCTTTATCAGTGCACATTATTCTGCTGCTTTCAGAGTGCACATACCAATTCCCTCCCTACAGATTGAAATTCAAATGTATTCTTATAGGAAAATAAGAAGTGCTCCTATTTCTCTGCACAAAGTGAAGTACAAATGTGCTCTTAAAATATAGACTACAGGGTTGGGGATTTAGCTCAGTGGTAGAGCACTTGCCTAGCAAGCACAAGGCCCTGGGTTCGGTCCCCAGCTCTGAATATAAGAATAAAAAATAATATAGACTACAAATCGCACCAGGGTTGCTTGATAAATCCTCAAGAAATTATATTGATATTCCTCAAGGAATTGCATATGCATATGTATGTGTATATGTATAATCTTAAAGGAAATTAAGCCATTTGGCCTGATATTGTGTCCCACAAGAACCATAGACTAAGACCAATCCAGTACCAGGCACAAGGAACCTTCTTCCAAATGGTTGGTCAGGGTAGTCCAGGTGACAATAGAGATTATTGATGTAGCCCTTACATGTGTCCCAGGGTTGAGGCTAGGCCTCTATTGCTGAAGACATTACACATTTAAGACACAGTACTTGGAAGGTTCAAGCTGGATCTGACCTGAAAGCATCTTTCCTGCGGTCTCCTTCTATGCTAAATCTTATCTTTCTATCACAGGTAAGTGTAGCTACCACACCTTATCAAAGAAGTCACTGTAGCAATTGGAGGCCACTGTGGAAACGTGGGGATCAATAGATTGGGCAGAGCCTAGCCTCAAAACATAAATCTATATCACAGTTCCTGCATCGAAGGCTCAGGGAAGACTGCAGAAGAGAGTGTCCTTGGTGACACCGATCTCTGCAACAGGAAGTGCAATAGTTCTTTTGGTTTAGTTTTTTCTTAGATAAAGGCCATTCTAACGGATACCCCTGGCCTTTCCTACAATAATGCCTCTCCCTTTATAAATTCTTCAGCAAGTTCCTCTTGCATACAGCTAATGAAGGAGAGTCTGGAATTCTGATCATGTTCACTCACGTGCATTTGGTGACCCAATCCTGCTACTGTGAGACTGAACTTGAACTTGAACTCCATCGGTGATCTACTCTGTAGGTCTCCTCTCAACAATGAGAGTTTAAAATTACTAACCAGTGGCCCCTTAAAGCCCTACATGTTTCATTTCTTTAAATTACCCCTGTGAAAGTCCTTGAGTCTTTATTAATGACATAAAAATTGACTGTTACCCAGGGTCCCTCCTTGAGGAAATGTGTAAATGAGCTCAGTATGGGAATTGACTGAGGAACCATGATGTTTTTGTATTTAGAATATTTTTTTGTAAATTTTCATAACACCTTTACACACACACACACACACACACACACACACTCACATTCACACACCACTACCACCACGAATAACAACAACAACAGCAACGACAACTATTGTGTTTCTTCTTATCTGTGAAGAGTATGTTACAAGACCTCCTCATCAGAGTAGATGGGATCCCTGAAAGTACAGCTAGTACTGAATCAGTACAGTGTGACTTCCCCTTTTATTTTCTATAATATTGCCACATAATGTTACGGTTTGTGTGCTTTTCTGTGTTTTAGGGCTAGAGACTCCCTTCATCTTACCACTTTTATGCTTTGGTGTCATTATTAAGCACTGCAGTATTTCTGCAGTCAATCTAATGAATTGGATAGTTGCTAACCAATTAATGAGCAGAATAGGAGTGATTCACATTGTGTAGAACAAAGGAAGGTGGTGTAACATTCCATCTTGTTCCTCAGGATAATATGTGATTTGAAACTCATGATGTTTCTGTTTCTGGTATTTTTCTTCTAGATTACAGTTGGTCATGGGTAACTAGAACTCTAGAAAACAGAACTATGGGTAGAAGAGAACTTCTCTATCACCCCTTTCAATCAACAGCCTCCATTTAACAGAAGAGTCCCACAGGGCTCAGAATTTCAGCCATGTTGGAATTTGGCCAGTGGCAGGATGAGATCTTCTATTTGCATTTCAGAAATCACAACAATGGAGGCCAATAGAGGGGTTGCAGGTCAAACACTCCACAGGTCACAACCCAGAAATTACTAATATTTTAGCTCTAGTTAAAAAGGATAATGCAAAACAAAACAACCCCCCCTTACATCTTCAAAGCACTCAAGTAGGGGTAAGAAACTTCCGGTCAGCGTGTGTAGAGCCACATGCCCCCTTAGCCTTACTGCCTTTATGCTTCCATGCCATTATTAAGTGCTGCAGTATTATTCAGTGGAAGCAGTTTCCTTCCAACCAGGTCTACAGCTGATTGGATGTGGAGAAAAATCATCTTTACTCAGGCTAAAGATTCAAATGTTAACTTAACCAAGAAGCGAGTTCACAAACAAAATGAGGCAATGCTTCACCTAAAAGCTGAGACCCCGTGAACAATCCAGTTGATACACTGGGTATGTATTGACAGTGGGTATGTATTTAGGTCAGTGTGATTAAGTAAACGTTTAGATACTGCATGTAGTGGGGTAAAGAAATCTAGAAAAGTGGCAACAATTAATTAACATAATTGTTTACATTATGGAGGGGAAACAGTGAGGCAGAAGAAAGCAATAGAATAGTTTGAGCTTCCAAATGTACATTTCTGTACTGGTGTTTGTTAAATGAGAAAACAGTATTAATAGGTACTGGCAAGTACAGAATTTAACGGCATAACAGATATTTGAATTGAACTGTCCTAAAATGATGGAGCAGAAATATATTTATTGATTTGCAATCACGTTGCTTACAGTGGAATTAAAATGAAATATTAAAGTAATTATTTGCGAGCCAGGCATGGTGGATCATGGGAGACTGAGGAAGGAATACAGTTATGAGTTTGAGGCCCCTTTGGCCCGGTCACACACTGATTTCCAGAACAAACTGTCTCAAACTAAAACAAAAAAACCTATTTGATAATAACCTAAAATTTACATGTGAAAAAGCAGGACATTTTTATTTTACAAACCTTTCATATCTGTGTTTTGGTTGTTCAAATGTATTACATAGAAGTTGAAAACAAAACACCACATGTCTCTACCCTTAACACTCAGGACAGCAAGGTAGGAGTATCAGGTCAACGATGCAGTACTTTGAAGGGAAAAAACCCAAAAACTTAAAAAAAAAAATAACCTGAACTGATTTAAAAAAATAAGTTCAGCCCCAGTGAACATGACTGTTGGGGAGGCGCAATGGGGAGGATGGGAGGGGAACACCCATATAGAAGGAGGGGAGGGATTAGGGGATGTTTGCCCGAAACCGGAAAGGGAATAACACTCAAAATGTAAATAAGAAATACTCAAGTTAATAAAAAAAAAATAAGTTCAGGCAATCATCACTTCAGAAATGTTTTTAAAATATGCCATGTATTGAGTAATTAAACTATTGCAATGGCATTTGCAAAACCAAATCCAAGCATGAAGAGGGAAGCTGGGCACACCCCATCCCCCTTAGCTGTGGAAGGAAAGTCATGTTTTTGTTTTGTTTTGTGTGTGTACTGACTGTCCAATTCCATATTGGAATCCCACACCTTTACTCTTTTGATCTTTAAATGTACAAAAAGAAAGAGAGAAAGAGAGGGTAGAGGAGGAGACGGAGGGAGAGAAAGAGAAAAAAGAAAAAAGAAAAAGTGTAAGCAAGTGCACTTAAGACCCATACATAATATTTGATTCAAGTCAACCCATATCGACTTGGGGCTTCCTCCTGGGTCCTGGTGATAAACACACCCCCCTCGAGTAGATAAATGTTGCTGTTATACTTCTGTTATACTGGCACTCCTCGCTCTAAGCGCCTTCATCTTCTTACACAAGCCACTACTTCTTCTGGTGCTATCTCGTTCCCAAAAGGAACTACAAGGTAATCCTTGTGTGGTTTCAGCTTTTGCTTCTCTTCATTTTCAAAAAGTAGAGATTTGTTTTATTTGATGTTTTATGGATCAGAATGGTAGTTTTAGAAAATTTTATTCTGTCTTAGCCCGAGGAAGGAGGTTGTAATCACTTAGTTTTCTGGGGTGACATGGAGTTTCTGCTTAATGAGGAAATAGAAGTGTCCGATTTGTAAAAGACGGCACGGACCTAGCAGCATTGCTTAATGACCTGTTTTTCATATCCTTAACCTTTCCTGTGCATCCTTCTGAGAAACTACGGGACAATAGTCACTGAGTTCAACACATACCTATCCCGTGACTCAAGAATTTATATTTTTGGTACATTCCTATATTAGTGTGCTTTGTTACTATAATGAAATAAATACCTCAGGCAGGCTAACTTTACAAACAGGAAAAGGCTATTTTGCTCAAAGTTCTGGATGTTCAAGTTCAAGGTTAGGGAAAACGGCAAGTTAAACACTGGTCTGGTCCCTAGTGAGGGTTTACAAGTTGATGTCACAATGACAACATTGCAAGTAGGAGGAAGAGGTCACACCATTTATGAGTGCTACTTGCTCTTAGAACAATGCACTCTCTCAAGAACTCAGGAGTCCTGTAACAGCAACTTTAATCCTGTCCCGTTGACTAAAATATTTCCAACCAGGCCCCACATCTTAAAAGTCCCACTGATTTTGAATACTGACACTGTAATCGACATGCAAGAACCCTTGGACAAACAGTATGTGCACCATAGTAATCACTAAGAGGATGAAAAAAATGGTCACCTAAAATATATGTACAAGAATGTTTATAGTATTGTTATTCATAAGCCAAAATTTGACAAAATATGTAATTTTTATAATGCATAGGCATACTTTAAAATATACACACAATGTGATAATATATATCAATGAGTATGACATTGTATAACTGTAGAAACATAAATAGAACTTACATATACATGATGCCAATTGGTAAGGACCAGATATAAAAGAACATTTTTGTATGAGCTCAGCCATTTTAGTTCCATGATTTTTGTGGAAGGGAATGTAAGTCATCATTCATATTTCCTTTTATTTGAATGTATTTGCTGTCTCTTTATATCATTTACAACCTCACAAAAAGCATACATTCTTTAAATACTGAAGAAATGATTTATAACACATAGAAGACTATGTTAATTCATCTCCAACTGAATAATAAAGAGGAGATATGGCCTTGGGCCAGGGTGTCAGTCTTTTTTTTTTTTAAGATTATTTATTTCACATATATGAGTATACTGTCACTGTCTTCAGAAACACCAGAAAAGGGCATTAGATTCCATGTGGTTTCTGGGAATTGAACTCAGGACCTCTGGAAAGCAGGCAGGGGTCTCAACTGCTGAGCCATTTCTCCAGCCCCCAGAGTGTCAGTCTTAAACCACTCTCTAGTTGATCTTGGATAAATTTCCAGACTTCATTGCCTCACAACATCAGTGGGAGATCAAACCATATTTGCATCCCCAGCAGCCAAGCCTAGAGCATTGAGAAGTGTGATATCCATCAGAAAAAGCATCATCAGTCATAAAAGAGAACGCAATTAACCACAGGACATCAACAGTATTTTAACATCTAAGTTCTCTAATGCACAGAAACATGACTAACAACTGTTAAGTAATTATTACTCCTTGTAGTAGTAGTAATGAGTCTGTACATTTGAATATTTAGTTCCCAGTTGGTGGAACTATTTGGGAAGGATTAGGGGATGTGGTCTTGTAGAAGGGGTTGTTTCATGTGGGGGTGAGCCTTTAGGTTTCAAAAGGCTACCACTCCAAGTGTGTTCTCTCTCTTCTGCTTAGGTGTGAGATGTGAACTCTCAAGCGTTTCTGCTGACATGCCTTTGCTTAAGACTGATGCTCTGGTCCAATGCTATATCCTCTCTTTATGCCACCATGGACTTCTACTCTAAAACCGTAAGCCCAATTAAATGTTTTATTTCATAATTGCCTTTGTCATAGTGTTTTAACACAGCAATAAAAACCCAATGACTACCCTTTAAAATAATACCCGA
>NC_046172.1:87588880-87647373 GCF_011064425.1 Rattus rattus
AGTCTTTGGGTAGTGGCTTAGTCCCTGGAAGCTCTGGTTGCTTGGCATTGTTGTTCATATGGGGTCTCGAGCCCCTTCAAGCTCTTCCAGTTCTTTCTCTGATTCCTTCAACGGGGGTCCTGTTCTCAGTTCAGTGGTTTGCTGCTGGCATTCGCCTCTGTATTTGCTGTATTCTGGCTGTGTCTCTCAGGAGAGATCTCCATCCGGTTCCTGTCAGCCTGCACTTCTTTGCTTCATCCATCTTGTCTAGTTTGGTGGCTGTATATGTATGGGCCACATGTGGGGCAGGCTCTGAATGGGTGTTCCTTCTGCCTCTGTTCTAAACTTAGTCTCCCTATTCCCTGCCAAGGGTTTTCTTGTTCCCCTTTTAAAGAAGGAGTGAAACATCTGCAGTTTGGTCATCCTTCTTGAGTTTCATGTGTTCTGTGCATCTAGGGTAATTCGAACATTTGGGCTAATAGCCACTTATCAGTGAGTGCATACCATGTGTATTTTTCTGTGATAGGGTTACCTCACTCAGGATAATATTTTCCAGTTCCATCCATTTGCCTACGAATTTCATAAAGTCATTGTTTTTGATAGCTGAGTAGTATTCCATTGTGTACATGTACCAAATTTTCTGGAACCATTCCTCTGTTGAAGGACATCTGAGTTCTTTCCAGATTCTGGTTATTATAAATAAGGCTGCTAGAACATATAGAGACATGTGTCTTTGTTATATGTTGGGGCATCTTTTGGTATATGCCCAAGAGAGGTATAGCTAAAGGGGTCTCAGGTAGTTCAATGTCTACCTTTCTGAGGAACCTCCAGACTGATTTCAGAATTTGTTGCAATTAGTTTGCAATCCCACCACAATGGAGGAGTGTTCCCTCTTCTTCACATCTTGCCAGCATCTGTCACCTGAATTTTTTATCTTTTAGCCATTCTCACTGGTGTGAGAAATTTGTGGTTGTTTTTGATTTGTATTTCCTTATGACTAAAGATGTTGAACATTTTTTGTGGTGTTTCTCAGCCATTCTGCATTCCTCTACTGTGAATTCTTTGTTTAGCTCTGAACCCCATTTTTTAATAGGGTTATTTGTCTCCCTGCGGTCTAACTTTTTGAGTTCTTTGTAAATTTTGGATATAAGGCCTTCTATCTGTTGTAGGATTGGTAAAGATCTTTTCCCAATCTGTTGGTTGCCGTTTTGTCCTAACTACAGTGGCCTTTGCCTTACAGAAGCTTTGCAGTTTTATGAGATCCCATTTGTCGATTCTTGATCTTAGAGCATAAGCCATTGGTGTTTTGTTCAGGAAATTTATTCCAGTGCCCATGTGTTTGAGATTCTTTCCCTAGTTTTTCTTCTATTAGTTTGAGTGTATCTGGTTTGATGTGGAGGTCCTTGATCCACTTGGACTTAAGCTTTGTACAGGGTGATAAGCATGGATCGATCTGCATTCTTCTACATGTTGACCTCCAGTTGAATCAGCACCATTTGCTGAAAATGCTATCTTTTTTCCATTTGATGGTTTTGGCTCCTTTGTCAAAAATCAAGTGCCCATAGGTGTGTGGGTTCATTTCTGGGTCTTCAATTCTGTTCCATTGGTCTATCTGTCTGTCTCTGTACCAATACCGTGCAGTTTTTATCACTATTGCTCTGTAATACTGCTTGAGTTCAGGGATAGTGATTCCACCAGAAGTCCTTTTATTGTTGAGGATAGTTTTAGCTATCCTGGGTTTTCTGTTATTCCAGATGAATTTTCAAATTGTTCTGTCTAACTCTATGAAGAATTGGATTGGTATTTTGATGGGGATTGCATTGAATCTGTAGATCGCTTTTGGTAAAATGGCAATTTTTACTATATTAATCCTGCCAATCCATGAGTATGGGAGATCTTTCCATCTTCTGAGATCTTCTTCAATTTCTTTCTTCAGAGGCTTGAAGTTCTTATCATACAGATCTTTCAGTTGCTTGGTTAAAGTCACACCGAGGTATTTTATATTATTTGTTGCCCCAGTCTTTTATTGATACACAAAAGTAGGTAGAAAAAAAAAGACATTGTGTAATCATTGCCAAATCAAATCCAAAGAATAACCACATCGCACAAAGAATTAAGAATTATAAGTTTTCCCCAAAGTTTCAAGCTTCCCCTATTCCCAGGCCTGTGGCCAAAATAATTGCAAAGTTATCATTGTTTAAACTTTTAACTTGTTATACTTCAGAGCTCAGAGCTCCAAGGTCAGCTACTTGCATTTTCCTGTGAAGCTCTAATGATAAATGACATGGGCAAAGCTGCCAGGCAGTGGCCAGAAAGAATCAAGTTTAACCCTTACCTCAGTGGTTCTGCTAGCTTTCTGTTCCTTGCACACAATGACACTCCTAAGAGTCCCAGTGTTTTGACTCAGTTTTACTACTGTAAGAGTTTATGTACTCTATACTTCCTTATCCAGGAACCACTCTCAAATGTTGTACAAAAGTTATTTCATAAATTCAATAGTTTTTTTTTCCTTTTTGGGGGTCCCAATTTTGGCTGAAATTAATTTTTAATAATTTCTTCAAACTTTCTTTGCAAGTCAAGCATTAATCTGGAACTACCATTGTGCAGTCATTATACTGTTTTCAAGATGAGAACACACAGCATTAGGGCTGTGCTGTGCTGTACCCTATGCCTCAGTGTCCAATTGTTTAAGAATCATAACATCAAGGAACATCTAGTTTCACAGAATTCACCAGAGCAGGAGAAAGAGGTATGAAAGTCAGATATAATATATTATGTCCACCAAGGCCAACTGAAAAGCAGTCACGCACAAATGAAATCTATACAGCCATTGTTCAGGGCTAAGGTTAGGAGAAATGGGAACAACTGTTTTTTACAAAGAGCTGCTGTGGGCTACTGAGATGTCTCCATCCCGGACTGCTGCAGGCAGCCTCTTATTTCAGAAGGTGGGTCCCGTGGAGAGATGTGTCTCCTGACACTCAGGGTTCCAGAAGCCACCCTACTTTACAAGGAGCTCTGCAGGCTTCTGAGATGTCTCCATCCCGGCCTACTGCTGGCAGTCCCTGTCATGGTATGTTGTCCCCAGCATCTATGGATGAAGATTCCCTAATATACCCACCAAATTAATCTTCAGAACTCATATGGTCTCATTAGAGACGAAGCTGCAACCATGGGGCCTGCATGGATCTGTAGCAGGTCCTCTGCATAAATGTCATGGCTGTCAGCTTAGTGTTTTTATGGTACTCCTAACAGTGTCAGCATGGGCTGTCTCTGACTCCTTTGCCTGCTTCTGGGATTCTTCTCCTCCTATTGGGTGGTCTTGTCCTGCCTTGATATGAGAGCTTTTGTCTTGTGTTATTGTATCTTGTTTTGTCATCTTTGACTGTCTTCTCTCTTAGAGGCCTGTTCTTTTCTGAAGAGGAAATGGAGTGGGAATGGATTTGGTTAAGAGAGTAAGTGAGAGGTAACTGGGAGGAGTGAAGGGAAGGGAAACTGGTCGAAATATATTGTGTAAGAGAAGAATCTATTTTATAAAAAGATTCTGCACATGAATGAAATCATATAGTATTTCTGTGCCTCATTTATTTCTCTTAATATAGTGGACAACAGGTTCTTTTAAGGTATTGCAATGAAATTTTAGTTTTTAATCACTGAATAGTATTCCTTTCTGTATATATATGATATGTTCCTTACGTATTTATCCATTGATGGACAGTTACATTGATTTGTTGTATAGGCTGTTATAAAAAATACTGCTAAATAGACAAGGCCATCCTCTGCTACATATACAGCTGGAGCCATATGTCAGTCTTTGGGTAGTGGTTTAGTCTCTGGGAGCCCTGGTTGGTTGGTATTGTTGTTCTTATGGGGTTGCAAGCCCATTCAGGTCCTTCAATCCTTTCTCTAATTCCTCCATAGGGACCCCATTCTCAGTTCAATGGTTGAATTGTTGGCTGTGAGCATCCTCATCTGTATTAGTCATGCTCTGGCTGAGCCTCTCAGGAGACAGCTCTATCAGGCTCCTGTCAGCATGCACTTCTTGGCATCAGCAATAGTGTCTGAGTTTGGTGGCTGTATGTATATGGGCTGGATCCCCAGCTGGGGCAGCTCTGAATGGCCATTCCTTCTGTCTCTGCTTCAAACTTTGCCTCCATAATATTCTCCTATGAATATTTTTGTTTTCCCTTCTAAGAAGGACTAAAACATCCACAATTTAGTCGGCCTTCTTCTTGAGCTTCATGTGGTCTGTGAATTGAATCTTGGGTAATTCGAGCTTTTGGGCTAATACCCACTTATCAATGAGTGCATACCATGTATGTCTTTCTGTGATTGGGTTACCTCACTCAGGATGATATTTTCCAGTTCCCTACATTTGCCTATGAATTTCATAAAGTCATTGTTTGTGATAGCTGAGTAATATTCCATTGTGTAGATGTACCACATTTTCTGTATCCATTCCTCTGTTGAAGGGCATCTGGGTTCTTTCCAGCTTCTGGCTATTATAAATAAGGCTGCTATGAACATAGTGGAGCATGTGTCTTTGTTACATGTTGGGGCATCTTTTGGGTATATGCCCAGGAGAGGTATAGCTGGATCCTCAGGCAGTTCAATGTCCAATTTTCTGAGGAACCTTCAGACTGATTTCCAGAATGGTTGTACCAGTCTGCAATCCCACCAACAATGGAGGAGTGTTCCTCTTTCTCCACATCCTTACCAGCATTTGCTGTCACCTGAGTTTTTGATCTTAGTCATTCTGACTGGTGTGAGGTGGAATCTCAGGGTTGTTTTGATTTACATTTCCCTGATGACTAAGGATGTTGAACATTTCTTTAGGTGTTTCTCAACCATTCGGCATTCCTCAGCTGAGAATTCTTTGTTTAGCTCTGAACCCCATTTTTAATAGGGTTATTTGATTCTCTGGAGTCTAACTTCTTGAGTTCTTTGTATATTTTGGATATTAGCCCTCTATCAGATGTAGGATTTGTAAAGATCTTTTCCCAATCTATTGGTTGCCGTTTTGTCCTAATGACAGTATCTTTTGCCTTAAAGAATATATGCAATTTTATGAAGTCCAATTTGTGGATTCTTGATATTAGATCTTAGAGCTTTTAGGGATTGCAAGCTGGTTCAACCACTCTGGAAATCTCTCTGGAGGTTCCTCAGAAAATTGTCAAGCTGCTAATGTATGCTCTCTTCTGTTTCTTTTTGGAGGCACTCAGAGCTATGAGTTTTCCTCTTAGCACTGCTTTCATTGTGTTTCATAAGTTTGGATATGTTGTTCCTTCATTTTCATTAAATTCCAAAAAGACTTTAATTTCTTTCTTATTTCTTCCTTGGCCAAGTTATCACTGAGTCGAGTGTTGTTCAACTTCCATGTATATGTGGCCTTTGTGTCATTACTGTTGTTATTGAAGACCAACCTTATTCTGTGGTGATCTGATAGGATGCATGGGATTATTTCTATCTTCCTGTATCTGTTGAGGCCTGTTTTGTGACCAATTCTATGGTCAATTTTAGAGAATATTTTGAAGATATTTACTGGCCCTTTCATTTGGGAGTCTTCGCTCTCTTCTATACCTATTATCCTTGGATTTGATCTTCTCATTGTGTCCTGGATTTCCTGGATGTTTTGGGCTAGGAGCTTTTTGCATTTTTACACTTTCTTTGAAGTTTGTGTCACTGTTTTCTATGGTATCCTCTCCCCCTGCGATTCTCTCTTCTATCTCTCGTATTCTGTTGGTGATGCTGATGTCTATGACTCCTGATCTCTTTCCTAGGTTCTCTATCTTCAGGGTTGTTTCCTTTTGTGCTTTCTTTATTGTCTCTATTTCCAGTTTTAAATCCTGTATGGTTTTGTTCAATTCCCTCACCTGTTTGGCTGTGTTTTCCTATAATCCTTTAAGGGATTTATGTGTTTCCTCCTTAAGGAATTCTACTTGTTTTACCCATGTTGTCCTATATTTCTCTAAGGGAGTTATTTATGTCATTCTTAAATTCATCTATCATCATCATGAGATGTGATTTTAAATCCAAATCTTGGTTTTTTGGTGTATTGGGATATCCAGTATTTGCTTTGGTGGGAGAACTGGAGTCTGATAATGCCAATTAGTCTTGGTTTCTGTTGCTTAGTCTTCTGAGCTTGCCTCTTGCCATCTGGTTATCTCTGGTGTTACCTTGTCTTGCTGCTTCTGACAGTGACTTGACTCTTCTGTAAGCTTGTGTGTCAGCACTCCTGGAGACGGGCTTTCTCCCAGCAGGATCTAGGTACAGAGAACTGTGTCACAGGGTTAGCTCTAGGCACTGGAGGAAACCGGAAGGATACTGTCCCAGTCTGCCCCTAGGTTTCTGTGTAGAAGGCTCTAGGCGTGTTCCTCTTGAGCCAGGAATGTGAGCAGAAGTGTTGTTCTCCCCTGAGCTCTCAGGATTGTCTGCACTTCTGAGAGTCCATCTCTTACCCCCCATGGGATTTGGGTATAGAGAGCTGTGGGACTGGGTCAGCTCCATGTGCATTGCAGAAACTGGAATGGTCCTGTCCTAGACTCCTCTTGGGTTCCTGTGTCCTGAGGGCTCCAGGCGAAGCCCTCAGAACAGAAGTGGTGGTCTTACCTCTGCTTTCAGGTTTGTCAGAGTTCCTTAGAGGCTTTCAGCCTCAGGTGCAGGCAAAGACCGAAAGGGTCCTGTCCCTGTCTGCTCCTCAGTGCCCGTGTCCAGAGGGCTCCAGGCAGGTTCCTCTTGAGCTAGGAATGTGAGCAGAAGTGGTGGTCTCACCCGAGCTCTCAGGATTGTTCACACTTCTGAGAGTTCAATTCTCTCCCCCACGGGATTTGGGTACAGAGTGCTGTGGGATCAGTTCAATTCCGGGCGCAGGCAGAAACCAGAAGGTTCCTTCCGCTGACTGCTCCTAGGTTCCTGTATCCAGAAGGCACTAGGCAGGTTCCTCTTGGGACAGGAATGTGAGCAGAAGTGGCAGGATTGTCCACACTTCTGAGAGTCCAGCTCTCTTCCAGTGGGATCTGGGTACAGAGGGCTGTGGGATGGGCTCAGCTCCAGGTGTAGGCCTAATAACCTGACTATTAGGGTTCCTAGTTCTCCCTATCAAAAGACACAGGCTAGTTAAATTATATTACAAAAGAAGAACTGTCGTTTTGTTATCTGTTCTTCTGACATTTAAAACATTTCCATTCCTTCTTTTGAGATGTTGCCTGAGCCTCAAATTAGAGGTTATATTAAAGATTATCAATTGAGGTTAAAGTACCTGAGGTTATTTTTTTCTGCATTTTGATCAGCTATAGCTTTCTTTAGTAACTTCATCTGCTGTTAAAATAAAGGTTCTTTGATGAGGGATGAAAGCTACACTTACATGTGGGCATAAGGATAAGTATTTAGAATGCAGTTAAATTATACCGTCTTAGCAGTTATCCTTAGAACAGGAGTGCTTCTTGTCAGTTGGTTAAACAGTTCTCTGGTGTTTTCCTTACTTTTAAGCAGATTTAGTCCTTCTTCCTCATGCTCCTAGAGAGTGTGGGCATAGTTTTGGTGTAGCGCTTCACTATAGAGTAGTGCTGTTTGCTGAAGTGGTTTGGTTTCTCTCTGGAAACCTTGAGCATTTCGAAGGTAGCGGATTGGATTGGGTCTAATTCAGTTGGTGTGTGATATGGAAGGCTACATTAAACTTCTTTTATTTGAATTATGAAAGGGAATTACACTGGTTTAGAAAAGTGGTCATAGTAGGTTTTCCTCTAGGCTCCATGACCTCACCAGGTACAGGTTTACAGTAGCAGGCCTGAGTTACCTTCTCGAGCAGGCATTTAGTCCAATTAAAAAATCGTTGGTTATCTTTCAAAATATATGTTTCCCATTGCATATTTGGGGACATCTTTCCCTCTGGTCATTGTTCTTGTTCCTAGGCTTTCCGACTTTGTAAGACTGTTGGTTGCTTCCCTTCATTGGCATTGGCCACTTCCATAGCCCCTTTGCATTCTGTGAGAGTTAGTACTCAGGAAGGAAGCGTCCAAGTCAGCTCCAACCCAAGTCCTCCAAGTTGTGTGTTTGAAGTGGATCGTGTCTTGTTTGGGAACCTCATGTACTCCCCCTGACTAACAACTTGAAGGGAGGTTTTCCATGCCTAGAGGTGGGGTTTTTATTAGATGGTCTATGGTTTGGGGAGAAGCCTTATCACTCCAACTGTCATACATCACTCAAACTGTGTATATATGCACATACCCTGTCTCTCGAGCACCCCTCCCCGTGGTCCCTTTTCACTTTCCTGGCTTCTGCACTTTGTCCATATAAAATAACTCACGTCTAAAGGTGCAGAGCTAGATGCTCACAGATCAGTGCCTAGCCCAGTTGTCATCCAAGAGGCTTCAGCCAGCAACTGATGGAGACAGATGCAGAGACCCACAGCCAAACATTAGGAAGCGCTCAGGGAACCCTGAACAAACTGGATAAGGATTGTAGGAGCCAGACGGGTCAAGGACATCACAAACCCATAGAATCAACTAGCCTGGGCTCATGGGGTCTCACAGAGACTAAACTGACAACCAGGAAGCCTGCAAAGGACTGGGAGGAGATGGAAGACAAATTGTGGTTAGGATGTAAATAATAATAATAATAATAATAATAATAATAATAATACGATAGATGTTGAGCTATGATCTATAAATAATAGTCAACATGCAGTGTTTGTCTTTCTTTTTCTGTATTATCACACTCAGCCTAGTATTTTTTTAGCCTGCACAAAAAATAAGCTCCAAATGGACCAAAGACTCTAATGTGAAGTCAAAAACACTGAAACTTAAAGAAGTAGAAAATATGGAACACATACACAATGGAATTCTATTCATCTGTAAAGAAAAATGAAATCATAAAATTCATAGGTAAGTGGATGGCACTGGAAAATAGCCAGTATACAGGCTACAGTTGTGTAGCTTGGTCTTCTGGTGGGACAGGAGCTATCTCTGACTCTTTTTGCCAGCTTTTCGGATCCTATTCCTCCTACTGGGTTGCCTAGTCCAGCCTTACTCTAAGTGGAGGTTCCTAGTCTTATTACAACTTGCCATGTTTGGTTTAAATCCATGGAAGGCCTGTCCTTTTCTGAACAGAATGGAAGAATGGATGGGGACAGAGGGGATGCTGGGGGAGGAACTGAGAGGAGAAGCTGGAAGACAAATTGTGGTTAGGATGTAAACAATAATCATAATCATAATCATACAATAGAAGTTGAGCTATGATCTATAAATAAGTCAACATTCATTGTTTGTCTTTCTTTTTCTGCATTATCACACTCAACTTAGTATTTTCTAGTGTCATCCACTTATCTATGAATTTTATGATTTCATTTTTCTTTATAGATGAATAGAATTCCATTGTATATGTGTTCCATATTTTCTACTTCTATAAGTTTCAGTGTTTTTGGCTTCACATTGGAGTCTTTGATCCATTTGGAGTTTATTTTTTGTGCAGGCTAAAAAATATTGTTCTATTTTAATTCTTCTACATAGGGATATCCAGTGTCCCTAGGACTATTTGTTGAAGATGATGTCTTTCCTTCATTGTGTATATTTTATTGGCATTTTATGGGTTGTATTTATGTATGTTTACATTTAAGACTTTTATTCTATTCCACTGATCTATATTTATATTTTGTGCCAGTAGAAGGCTGTTTTTATTAGAACAGCTCTGTAACCTATCTTTGAAATCTAGCATGGTAATTCTTCCAGCACTGTTTTTTTTCCCCTGAGGATTGATTTGGCTGCTGAGGGTCTTTTGCAGTTTTGTATCAATTTATGATTTTTTCTGTTTCCATGAAGAATACTGTGGGGATTTTGATTGGGGTTACATGAATATGTAAATTGTTACATATGGTAGGACAGTCATTCTTACAGCATTACTTTTACCAGTTTATGAGCATGGGAAGTCTTTTCATACTCTAGCGTCTTTTTCAATCTCTTTGAATAGTTAAAGCTTTAAATGTAACAGTGGTCCACCCACTTGGCTAGGACTCTTTTTTTTTTAGTCGATTTTGAGTGGGAATGATTCTTTGCTCTCTTTCTGATCATATTTGTTATTGGTATATGAGGTTACTGGATAGGTGGGACTTTCAGTGGAGGGAGAGAGACATCAATCTACCCCCAAAAACCTTCAACCCAAAATGAGCCCTGCCTACAAGATGTGCATGGATGGAGCAGAGACTGAGTGGATGGCCAACTAATGACTGGCCCAACTAGAGACCCATCCCACGGGAGAGAGCCAACCCCTGATGCTCTTAAAGATATTCTGCTATCCTTTGCAGACAGGATCCTAGCAGAACTGTCTTCTGAGAGGCTTCATCCAACAGCAGATGGAAACAGATGCAGAGACCCACAGGTAAACATTAGGTGGAGTTCAGAGAGTCTTGTAGAAGAGTAGTGGGGAGAATTGAGGGAACCAGAAGGGCCATGGACACCATAAGAAAGACCTACACAGTCAACTGACCTGACTCATAGGGACCCACATAGACTAAATGGCCAACCAAAGAATATGTATGGGCTGGACCTAGGCCTCCTGCACATGTGTAGCAGATGTACAGCTTGATCCTAATGGGGGTCCCCTAACAATTGGAGCCAGGGCTGTCTCTGACTCTGTGACCTGCCTTTGGATCCTCTTTCCCATATCTGTCACATCTCAGTAGGAGAAGATGTGCTTAGCCGTGCTGTGGCTTAATGTACCAGGGTGGGGGAATGAAGGGAGGGGGTATAAGGGTGGGGCTAAGAGAAGAGGAGGCTGTAAAGTGAGTAAGCAATGGAGAAAAGCATAGAAAAACTACTAAATATTTTTAAGTTGATTTTTGTAAATTGCCACTTTTCTGAAAGTGTTGATCATTTCTAAAATGTTTTATGGTATAATTTTTGAGATATCATGTATGATAACATATCATCTGCAAGTAGAGATAATTCAACTACTTTTCCTATTTGTATGCATTTTATTTCCTTCTCTTGTCATATGTCTCTAGCTAATACTGCTTCATGCACTATATTCAAAAGGAGTGGGGATAATGGGCAGCCCTGTCTCATTTCTCATTTTAATGTGATTGCTTTGAGGTTTTTCTTTGTTTAGAATAATGTTGGCTTTGGGTTTGTCATATCTAGCCTTTTGTTGAGGTATGTTTCCTGCAAGCAACTGTTCCTAGTATTTTATCATGAAGGTGTATTAGAGTTTGTCAAAAGGCCTTTTGGGCATCATGTGATTTTTTTTTTTTTCGAGCTGGGGACCTAACCCAGGGCCTTAAACTTTGCTAGGGCAAGCCTCTACCACTGAGCTAAATCCCCAACCCCATGTGATTTTTTTTTAAAGTCCATTTATATGTTTTATTTCATTTATGTTCAACTATCTGAGATAAAGCCAACTTGATTGTAGTGGATGATCTGTTTGATATATTCCTCCATTCAGTTTGCCAGTATTTTATTGAGGATTTTTGTATCTGTGTTTATCAGGGATATTGGCGCATAGTGTTGTTGCTGTTGTTTTTATGTCTTTACATGAATTTAGCATTAGGCCAATACTGGCTTCACAGAAGGAACTTCGAAATATGTCTTGTGTTCCTAATTTTTGAATAATTTAAGAACTAGCCTTGTAGAATCCTGTCGTGAATCCATTTTGCCTGGGTTTTTGTTGATTTGTTTGATTGTTTGTTTTGTTTGTAGTTTGATTCACTTTACAGCCTGATTGAAGCCCCCTCCCTCCTCTTCTCTTAGCCCCACCCTTATACCCCCTCCCTTCATTCCCCCACCCCGGTACATTAAGCCACAGCAGGGCTAAGCACATCTTCTCCTCCTGAGATGTGACAGATATGGGAAAGAGGATCCAAAGGCAGGTCACAGAGTCAGAGACAGCCCTGGCTCCAATTGTTAGGGGACCCACATGAAGACCAAGCTGTACATCTAAATGTGTAGGGAGGCCTGCATCCAGCCCATACATGCTCTTTGGTTGGTGGTTCAGTCTCTGTGAGCTCCTAAGAGTCCAGGTCAGTTGGATGACTTTTAAATTATTGTTTCAGTTTTGTCATTTGTTATGTGTCTATTTAAATTATTGGTTTCTTCTTTGGTTTAACTTCAATGGTTTGCATGAACCTAGGAATTCTTCTATCTCTTTATGGACTTTCTAAGTTAATGAGTATTTCCTTATTCTAAATTTCTTTGGTGACTGTTAAAATGTTTCCTTTTTCATCTCTGCTTCTGTTAACTTGGGTTAGTTGTTTGTTTTAGTTAAGTCTGTCGGTCTTGTCTATCTTCTCACAGATCTAGCTCATAGATTTGTTGATTCTTTGTAATTTTTTGTTGCTATTAATTAATTTCTTTTATGTTTCATTATTTCTTGCCATCTACTGCATCTGGGTTTAATCTGGTTTGGTTTCTCCAAAACCATGACATTTTGTTGTTAAGTCATTTGTACACTTTCTAGATTAAAAAAAAATACAGGCACTTGGAACTATAATTTCCTTTTTAGGACCACTTTTAATGTGCCCATAGTTGTGTTGTGTTTTATGTAGCATGCAGTTTTCTACTATCCCACTTTAAGCTTCAGGAGGTGGGGAGCTGCGCTACCAGCCCTGCCCAGGTTCCTTGGATCCGAGGATGAAAGACACACACATTTTATTTCAACCTGCCTTCTTGGCTCAATTGCTGGGCACTTCAATCTCCCTAATCTTCTGCAGCTAGCACAGCTACCATGCCCTTCCCAGTATTCTTAGCTCAGCACTCTAAATCTTCTCTCAACTTTAGTTGCT
Organism: Rattus rattus; assembly: GCF_011064425.1. NCBI lineage: Eukaryota > Metazoa > Chordata > Mammalia > Rodentia > Muridae > Rattus > Rattus rattus. The sequence continues at coordinate 87,601,626 of NC_046172.1, forward strand.
AGTTACCTCCTTCTTGTCCAGCAACCTAAACCTACCCATTCTGCCCAGTTCATTGGCTGATAGCATTTTTATTGATGGGTCAAGAACCAATTGGAGAACAGGACCTTAGCATCAGAACCACATTTTATAGTTGCACATTTCATCTAATCCCAGGGAATTTTAAATCTATTTCTTGTTTTCTTTTTGACCAACTCATCATTACATAATGTATCATTTAATCTCCATAAATTTGCATAATTACTAGATTCATTTACTGTTCATCTTAAGCTTCATTGCATTCTGTTCAGATAGTATATATGATTATTTCGTTATTTCTGGATTTGATGACAGTTGTTCTGTGTCCCAGGATGTGGTCTCATTTTAGAGAAGCTTCCATGGGTTATTAAGTAGAATTATATTCTTTGATGTTTAGGTGAAATATTCTGTTGATGCCTGTTAAATTCATTTGATGTATTACATTGTTTAATTCTATTTATTTTTCATCCAGATGACTTATCTATCGAAGAAAGTGAGGAACTGTCAACACCCACTATTACTGAGCTAGACTTACTTTGTGTATTTAATTCCAATAATACTATGTATTTTTTGTTATGAAATTGGGTACACCAGAATTTGGTGTATATAGCTTTAAAATGGTACTATCTTCTTAGAAGATTGTTCTCTTGGTTAGAATGATGTGTTCTACTTTATCTCTTTTTGATTAATTTTACTTTGAATTCTATTTTGTCAGACATTGAGATTTATTTTTTCTATAGTCAGCTTGCTTCCTGTTTCCATTTCTTTGGAATTATTTTTTCCCCTTTCACTTTACTTATCCTTGAGAGTAGGTTCAATTTCTTGTAGGCAACAAAAATCTTGAGTTTCTTGCAGATGACGACAACAACAACAACAACAACAACAACAACAAAAACCCTATGAATTTTGTTTCTTAATTCATTTAAGTCACCTGTATATTTTGGTGTTCTTTTTTTTTTTTTTTAGTGTTTTTTTTCCTTTTTTCTTTTTTTTTTTTTTTCCGAGCTGGGGACCAACCCAGGGCCTTTAAGCTTACTAGCAAGCGCTACCACTGAGCTAAATCCCCAACCTCACCTGTATATTTTGATTGGTGAGTTGAAGCCATTAATGTTTATAGAGTTGTTGAAACATGTGTTGATTACAGTCGTTTTGTTGTTTTATTTTTGTTTCTTGTTGTTTGTGTTCATAGTCATACTTTCACCTCAGTACTTATAAATAAAAATTATTTTTTCTATAGTCTCTTGGGTATGCTTATTTCTCTCTTCAGCCCTGAGGTGCTGCTTCCAGTATTCTCTGGTTTGATAGACACATTTTAAATATATATATATATATATATATATATATATATATATATATATATATATATATAATGGAAAGATTTTCTTTGATGTTCAACTATGACAGATATAGTTTTTCTGGGTAAGTAGGCTAAGTTGATGTCACTGGCCTTTTAGAACTTGGAATACATTACTTTAGGCTCCTCTGGCTTTAATTTTTCCCATTGAGAAAATAGCTGGGTTTTTTGGATGAATTTGTGTGTGTGTGTGTGTGTGTGTGTGTGTGTGTGTGTGTGTGTGTGTGAAACTTATGGCTTTTATTTTGCAGCTTTCATATCCTCTATTTATAGATTAGATTATTTATAAAAAAATAAATGTATGTTTTAACTGTGATATGCCGTGGGGAATTTAGTATCTGGTCCTGTCTAGTTGGTGCTCTCTCATATATGTATGAGTATGTCTTTGATTTGGAGAATTTTCTTCTATAATCCTATTGAAGATCTGACCTATGCTTTTAACCTGGAACTCTTATCCTCTTATGCTCATGATTCAGAGATTTTTGTCTTTTTGAGGTCTTCTGTGTGGTTTCCCCCTATGGCTTCTTTCTACTTGAGTCATTCTACTTGTGATGCCTTTACCTGCATTTTGTAATTGAGTTTTTCAGTTCTGCCTTCATCTCAGCCAGAGTTCTCAGCAATATTTCTACCTCTTGGCTTTTCATATTGTTCGTGATTTGAGATGCGACTTTGTACGTGGACTTGTTTCATTGGTTGCTTGTCTGATATCATTTTCTGGCTTATCTCACACTGGGCTGGTGCGGGAGCTGCATCTAGGCAGGAGAGTATAGGGATGACACTCAACAGTGAGGTGCTGAAGAGCTCACCAGGGGTTGGAGATTTAGCTCAGTGGTAGAGCGCTTTAGGGTTGAGCAGTTACATTTATTCTCAGCATTTAACAAGTTATGGATTTCTGCATTAACCATAACCGCATAACTGCTTGTTTCCTAATGAAGCCTCTCTGATCCAAGATTAAGAACAACACAAGTCAACTGGGCAGTGGTGTACACCCAGCACTGGGGAGGCAGAGTAGAGAAAATCTCTGTGAGTTCAAGGCCAGCATGGCCTACAGAGTGAGTCCAGGACAGCCAGGGCTACACAGGGAAACACTACCTCGAGAAAACAAGAACAAACAAAAAGAACAGCGCAGATCTTTGAGTATAACCATAAATATTTATAAAGCTGTTTGACTTCATAACCATTTATCAAAATAAGAATAGCAGATTTTATTCTAGAATCAATGATGAATTTTTAATTAGGCATACAATACCAGGCATGAAAGCTCTCTGGTGGATTAAATCACAAATGCAAGCAGAAGTCACTTCCTTAGCCCCATAACTGTCCTGCCACTGTTGAACCAAGGGCCACATCTTGTCTGGTAGGTAGCATGAGGGTTTAGCATGAGATAAGACCAGTGATGTCTTTTCTTCTCCAACAGCCTGCATAGTGCTTTCCAACATTATGAAATCTGTCCAGCAGCGAGTTTCCTGGGCAGTTCAAGATTGATTTATCTAATGGGGTCAATATAACATATGTGTCCTGGGACTAGTCATGTCTAATTCCCATTACATAATTATTAATGGAGTAAAGGAAAGCCTAACTTTAACAATCACTGCCTCAAAGGAGTAACACATGTAGAATTCTTTGGGGATGCAAAAATGAGTTTTTCTACTTCAATATACAAAAATATATTGAATTCACACATCCACTTCGGGTTGAGTGGATGCGGTGGAATTGAATAGCTTTGCTTCCTTTTCCATGACTCTTGTGTCCTTTTGCTTACCTTCTGTCTTTCCTTATTACCTAAAACTACCTTCTCTTTGTCTCATTTATTAAATCTTTGGGTTTTACCCACACTTTACCTATTTGAGAGGAGTTACATAACCTGAACTTTTCTTTTATTCTCTTTTATTCCATTAAAGCTAATTCTTTTCAAATAATTTTATTATATTCAAATGTTCTATTATAATGTTAGCTAATGTGTAATTTGTATTACATCAGTTAATATATAATTGGTATTGCTATATAAAATAAAGATGGTTTTAAGAAAAAAGAGAACTTAGTCTTTTAAAATATTGTTTTCTGACGTACAGCAAAAAAAAAGTGTGATTCTTCAGCAATGGAATCTTAATAGCTAGTTATGGTGTGCAGCAAAGAATGTGGCAATAGCTCCTGTTGTTTTAGGTGCCTCTGGGGCAGTGGTTCTCAACCTTCCTAATGCTGTGATCCTTTGATACAGTTCCTCATGTTGTGGTGACCTGCAACCCGAAGATTATTCTCGTTGTTACATCACAACTGTAATTTGGCTAATGTTATGAATCATAATGTAAATATCTAATATGTAGGATATTTGATATGTTACCCTTGTGAAGGGTCATTAAACCCTCAAGGAGGTAGGGACCCATAGGTTAAGAACCACTGCTCTGAGGCCTCTTTAATCAGTAACACGCAGTGCTTGCCACTTGGATTTTTATTTAATAGCATGTCTTCTGGGAGGGTACCTCTTTTCAAACTCCTTTGTCTTCAAATTATAGTTTACATTTTGCTTGCATCTAGTTGTTTTCCTTAAGGCTTCTTCATACATTCTGTGTCTGGGTTGACCTATCACCTTCTTCCCCCCAACCCACTCCCATCCCACCCCCGGTTCTTTTACATCGTTTGTGACCAAATGAGTTTTTAGTCCAAGTAAGAAAAAGGAAGCAAAGTGACTTTTGCCCCAGCCCTCTGGTTGGTTTCTCAGGGACAGAAGTCTGCTTTAGCCAGGGGCAGTGATGGGGGCTGTAATAGGTGCATTTCTGTCCCTTAGGAAATCCATGAGGCATTGAGAGGAAAAACACGGAAGAATCAAGAGCCCTCTCTGCAGAGTGTTGCTAGGCTACCTGTTCCCTCTCAAGCTGCAGTACTAACAGCCCTTTCTACTGGCATCAGAAACAGAGGGAGAACTGAAGGGTAGCAGAAATGGAGTGCAGGGAGGAGCAAGCAGCTCAACACTCTAGCTCCCTCCTGGAGTGCAGGGGCACTCAGTATCCCTCCGCTGCTCCCTCCTGCTCCACATCTCCAGACCACCTTCTCCCTGTAGTCCCCCCTTCCCAAAGCCCTCATACACTTTAGGTTTAAGCCATCTCACACACTGTTGTGGCTCCAAAAATATAAAAAAAAAAAAAGTGGTGGTGGTCTCTGGTTAGGGTGAACAGGGGTCTGCAGACGCCCACTGGTACGACCCGCCCCTCCAAGAGGAGTGGGGCTGTCTGTGGCCCCGCCCACTCCGGGTCGGAACTACAGTGGGTCCGGGAGGGGGCGTCGAGCCCTGTGCGCCGAATCCCTCCGCCCCCTTCCCGACACCCTCCAGGAGAGCTGTGCTTGCCGCAGTCTACGCAGCCCCTACCCGTTTGGTGCAAAGACGTAGGGGCGGGACACGTCCCTGCCATTCCACTCGCGCGCAAAGTGGTGGGGGCTCCGTGAAAGGATCTGCTAAGGACAGAGAACAGCCGGGAGCAGGAGGGGGACGCGGGGTTGCCGGGGGACCTGGGCCGTGGCCCTGGCCAGGCAAGTGGGGGTGTGTCGAGGGCTCCGGGCGGTCGAGCACTGCAAACCACTGCCTGGCCCTGACAGTCCAAGTGGAGGCCAGCGGGTCGCGGTTGCTCCCTGGAGTGTGTGCTGTGCCTGGAGACCCGGGGCGCTGGGGGGAAGCAGGAACCCGAGCAGAGCCCTGGGCATAGGGTGGCAGCTAGAGAGTCTTGAGTCTGAGGGTCCGGAGGCCTGCGGAACAGCAGGCTTTTCCCCCTGGCCCTTCTTGGTGTTTGGGCCTTGCTAGGGATGTGGGGGGAGGCGCCTATGGGAGAAATGGCGGCGCTGGAGCTGGGGTGGTAGTGCCCCTTGGAGGTTGCTGTTGGGTTGGGGCAGATGGCCAACTCCGGAGATGGCTCAGTTCTGCATGATGAGTCGCCTTTCTACTTGGGCCCTTATTCCAGAAAGGGGTCCTTGTGCCCTGCATCGTGGGTTCTGTCTCTTCCAAGAGGTTCCTGCTTGGTGGCAAAGTCTCCCGTCAGAATAGTAGGAGTGGTGCATTCTGGGGAAGGGGAAACATAATTAGAGGGGTGATTATAAAGACACCAGAACATAAGAATGCAATGTTCATCTGCCTTCAATAAAGGATTGTTTTATGGCCTTTATATTTAGACTCTTTCTTGTACCTAATTTACTTCAAGGAATTGGTCATGATAAATAGCTTGTCATATATACAGAACTCCTGGCTATATAAATATTATGACATTATTTTATCTTTTAGATTCAGGATCTATTTCTCAGCATTTCACGTTGAACATTTGTTTTAATGTTCAAATGGAGTTAAAGTAAAGGAGAACTTTTTGTGCAGGTGAGTATTCAATTTAGAATATTTGAAATCACTACTGGATTTAAGTGTCTGGTTTTGGCCATATATCATCTCCAAGCACTTTTCTTAGTCCCTTATACTTTTATACAGAAGCAATACCAGAAAAAAAAATGTGCTGTTTCTGAAGATGGGCATTTATTTGGGTCACACATGAGAGTTGATAAGAGATCATTTACTTGGTTCCTTATTCTTTAAAGGAGGTGTTTGAACTTGGGTTTTGGAAATCTATCCATAAACTTAATAATTTTACACCATGGTCAACATTCTTTATTTCCCTCAGTATCTTTTGCTTTTTATAGTTCGACTCTTCTCCAGCCAGAGGACTCTTCTTTAGTGGGAAGGATAGCATCTCCACAGGATCCTGCTTTGTGGTAAGGTTGGCATTGATAGCACATGAGTCAAGATCTAACTCTACGAGGGGAGCCGAGTATTTGAAACATGACCTTGAAAGTATTGTATTCATTCGCTTCCCCACCTTCTTCCCAAATAGAGTTGCACGTGTTCCACTATTTCTATACCTTGGAATTTTTTCCTCAGGGAAAGAAATTTAGTCCTTGAGTGGGAAAATGCATGACTTTAGAGTAAGGAGAATGCATATTCAGACAGATTACAGGTCTTGAGCACAGCTGAAGAATAATTGGGGCAGGGCTGACAACATGTGGAAGACATTTAACAACCTTGAGTGTACAGAAACACGTGCTATAAGCCTTTTCAGGGGAGTTCTGTCATCTCAGTCACTTTAGTGAGTTTGTTGTTGTTTCTGATGTTGCCTTTTGCCTCTGTCTTTTTATCCATAAACCTGTTTCTTTCTAGGTTCCTGTGGAGCTATGTTTCTCAACCAGTGGGTTGTGACCCCTCTGGGGAGGCATCGAATGATCTTTTCACAGTGGTTACATATCAGATATCCTGAATATCAGCTCTTTACATAACAGTTCATAACCTTTGAGAAATTATAAAGTAGCAACAAAAATAACTTTGTGATTTAGATTCACTATAATGTGAGGAATTCTTTTAAAGGATCGAAGCATTAGAAAGGTTGAGAACCACTGCTGTAGAGACTTGTAAGTAGTTGTTCACATTAGAATGTAAGCAAGAGAATAAGACTTTATTAGGGTTTGAGGCAAATATGAATGTGAGCGTGAAGACACACCGATGAAACAGATCTTACCTTGGACCCAATGTTTTCCAGCTTTCCTGACGTTGCTGCCCTCACATTCCATACAGAGAGTGGGAGGCCAGTGAGCAAAGATTGTGTCAATAGGTAATTAGCAGATACTGGCTCAGAAAATGTAAAGAGAAGCCATAAGAGAGAACAGGGTACGAGAAAGTGTTAGGATTCATGGAGAGAAAAGTTTAGGTCAGTCTGTCAAATACTCAAAATTCTAATCCCACATGTATTTTTGTCTATAGTTCTGCCTTTGAAGTTGCTTGAACGGCTTTTCGACAGTGGAAGTGAAGAGGGAGGAAATAATCCTGTCACATCTGTACAGCTTAGTGAAGCCCTTCTGACAGCCTGTAAGTACCAGTATGGGACCAAAGGGGCTGGGTGCTCCTGAGCTTCTCCTACTCCTGCCATCTTCCCTGCTATCACTGTTGTGGATGGTGGAGAGAAAAGAATGGGCTGGAAGTAAAATGAAATAGCAGAGTCTTCGATTCATCCACACCTTCAACCCCACAATTCACATCTCCTTTCATGGCCTTCTGTGTAGCTATCGGTATAAAAGACCAAAGTTGGAGGACGCTCAAAGTCTTTCTTTTTCCTACCTTAGGTCTTTCTCCACTGGTAGACTTGGATTGGGAGAAGATTGCTTTCAACGGGTCTGCCTTTGGAAGTCATCGCCTTCTCCCTAACCTGAGTGTGTCTTTAATTTGTCCCTATCATTGATAGAGACCATATGTCAAAAAAGGGGAACTTTGTAACAACTGAAGTGACAGTTGCCTTTGACTCTTTCTGCCCAGTTTATCACTGGCCAAGTTACCAAGTATAAAGATACCAGCCTGGAACAGAGAACTAAGGATAAGACTGGACAGGTGTATATAACTGTGCTTCAACCATGACTGGCTCAAAGAATAAGGCTCGGGCGCAGGCTAAACTGGAAAAGAGGGCAAGTGCACAAGCCAAAGCTGCAGCAGAGAGAGAGGCTGCTAATGCAGTTAGAGGTGCAGGCAAAAACCGGGACAAAGGGAAGGGTAAGGCAGGCTCTAAAACAGATGCAGTGGCAGAGGCAAAGGCAGGCTCTAAAAGCAAGGCAGTTGCTGAGACAAAAGAAGGAGCAAGACCAGAATCTAAGGCTGTAGCGAAAGGCACATCAGAGTTCAACCATAAGGCTGAGAACAAGTACGCTAGATCCGCACGTAAAGATAAGCCCGGTAGTGATAGCTGGTTTTGGGCTGGAGAAGATTCTGGTATCAATTCCTGGTTCTGGAAGGGAGAAGAGGTTAGTAACAATTCTGTTGCCAAATGTGAAAATAAACCTAGTACTAGTATCCAGGCCCGTGTGGAGGAGCACACACCTAGAACCAGCCACAAGTCTAGGTCAGGAGCTGAGGAGGAGGAGGAAGAGAATGTTATAGGGAACTGGTTTTGGGAAGGAGATGACACTGGTTTTGATTCTGATCCTAAACCTGTGTTCAAAATAGTAAAACCTCAGCCAGTAGATGAAATAAATGAAAAGGATAGGCCAAAGGACTGGTCCGAGGTAACTATCTGGCCCAAAGCTCCTGCTGTAACTCCAGCAGTGTTAGGTTATAGATCTCAGGACTCATCTGAGGGAAGGCCCTCTTCATATATTGTTCTGGCCTCAAATGAAGAGGAAACTTCAACAACCTGTACTAAGAATACTCGTTCAAGCCTCCAGCCTATACCTGAGTATCCATTTGGATCTGATTCTTGCATACAGACCTTAGATGAAATTAGACAGCAAATCAAGATCAGAGAAGAGAATGGCATCAAGCCCTTTGCTTGCCCTTGCAAAATGGAGTGCTATTTGGATTCTCCAGAATTTGAAAAGCTTGTTAACATACTTAAGTCAACTACTGATCCCCTTATTCATAAAATAGCACAGATTGCAATGGGTATCCATAAAGTTCATCCATTTGCCCAGGAATTCATTAATGAAGTGGGTGTGGTGACGCTTATTGAAAGCTTGCTCAGTTTTTCTTCCCCTGAAGTTAGTATAAAAAAGGCTGTTATTACTCTGAACTCTTCCGGGATGACAGACAACAAATGGTTTAATTTCATGTTAAGCATATGTGTAAAGAAACGGTATCTTTCCCCTTGAACTCACCTGGCCAGCAATCTGGATTAAAGATAATAGGGCAGCTGACGACTGAGTCTGTCCATCACTACATTGTAGTTAGCTACTTTTCAGAGCTTTTCCATTTGCTGTCCCAGGGAAATCGTAAGACTAGGAATCTTGTTTTGAAAGTATTTTTGAATATGTCTGAAAATCCCAAGGCAGCCAGAGATATGATAAATATGAAGGCATTAGCAGCATTAAAACTCATCTTTAACCAAAAAGAGGCAAAAGCCAATCTTGTGAGTGCTGTGGCCATCTTTATTAACATAAAGGAGCATATTAGAAAGGGCTCAATTGTAGTAGTTGATCACTTGAGTTACAATACTCTTACTGCCATATTCCGTGAAGTTAAAGGGATTATTGAAAGAATGTAAAATGACCGAGAAATTAAAGAGAACACTGAACAGTGTCCAAAATCTGATTGGCTGTACATTCCCAAAGAGTTTTGCATAATATTTTGGTAATTACTGCTCACACATTTTTGTCTTAACATCTTTTACATATTATTACCTGTGGCAGGTTCTAGATCAAAGCTGGAACATTTTTGATGTATCAAATGAATATTACATCTTGAGATAAAAAGTTTGTTGATTTCTATCTTATCTAGATTAGCAGATTTTTAACATTTTACTTAAGGAAACTGATCCAACTCTCAAAAGTACAGTGTCTTGAGGAATAGTATCTGCTTACGTCTGTTTGTGGCTCCAGGTAATGGTCTTGTGATCTAGTTACAGAAATAAGGCATATGGAAATAAAGATATGTGATGGTACTTACACTGTGTGTGTGTACATGATATAAACATATATATGCCTATTGCCAAATGTGTACTCTTGACTCAAAAAGGAGGGAGGTCCCTATACGCTATTAAATAGAAGAGTGATTTCTATATCCCTCTTTATCCAACTGCATCAAACATTTCACTGAAGAATACAGAATGGCCCTGAAGTATACAAAATCTATAATATATTCATTTTAAAATTTGCTTTTATAATTAAAATTCCAATTTTACACTATTTTATCTGTCACCTCAAGAAAAAGGTAAGCATGAGAAGAACATATTTTTATTATTAGTTGCTATTACACACTTATATTGGCATATTTTACAACTTTTATTTTTTTTATGGTGATTCTGTGAACTAGTTAACTCATTTTTTTATCTCACTATACCACTTTTACACTCATTCCTTCTTTTAAGTGATAGCCTTCACAGCACAGAGACTGTTTTGGTTTTAGTAGTAGTTTAATTTTCTGATGAATAATGTCCCCTACCAGGTTAACAGCTTTTGGCTTCCTTCACATTCAGGTTGACTAGTCAGTTGTCTGACTAGATGCCAGATGGAGTGTCTGAAATGAGTACGTGTACTATACCAGGCCATGTCTAGAAACCAATATCCAAAACTTTATCATGTAAATAAGATGTTGATATAGGAATCATAAAGAATGTGAAGCTAGGCCCTATCTTTTTGTGTATACGTTTTTTTTTCAAAGAGCCAGAATCATTCTGTATATATTTATAGCATGCATTAAGAAAGCTAACAGCTTTTTTACTTTTCCTTGCAAAATCATAACCAGTATTTTAAATGAGTCATGATTTATTTACATATTACATGAAACTCCATGTTTCTGATAGGCAAGCCCATCTTCTGTATTTCAAGTTTCTTTTGTTTCAATAATGTATTTCTTTATCTATTTTATATCCAGATCACAATCGCCCCTCTCTTCCCAGGCCTACCCCTTTAAACTCTTAGCCCCACTGCTCCTCTTCTTCTAACTGAAGGGGAGCCCCAACCCTGGGGCATCTAGTCCCAGCAGGACTAGGCATGTCCTCTCCCACTGAGGCCCATCCAGGCAATCCTGGTATGGGACAGGGTATCCACAGGCAGGCCATAGAGTCAGAGACAGCCCCTGCTCCAATTGTTAGAGGGTCCACATGAAAACCAAGCCGCGCATCTGCTACAAATGTGTAGGGGGCCTAGGTCCAGCCCATATATGCTCTTTGGTTGGTAGCTCAATCTCTGTAAGCCCCCATGGACCAAGGTTAGTTGACTCTATTGGTCTTGTGGAGCCCCTAACCCCTACCCTCCCACAAGACTCCACAAACTCAGCCTGATGTTTGGCTGTGGATCTCTGTATCTGCCTCCTTCCGCTGCTGGCTAAAGCCTCTCAGGAGACAGTTATGCTATAGGTTCCTGTCTGCAAGCATAGCAGAGTATCATTAATGTCAGGGAATGGCCCTCTCCTATGACATGGGACTTAAGTTGGGCCAGCCATTGGTTAACCATTCCCTCAGTCTCTGCTCTTTCTTTATCCCTGCGCATCTTTTAGGTAGGACAAATTTTGGGTTGAAGATTTTGTGGGTAGATTGATGTCTCCCTCCTTCCTCTGGAAGTCCTGCCTGGCTACAGGAAGTGGCCACTTTAGTCTCTATATCCCCCTCTGGTGGGAATCTCAGCTAATCACCCCTGGTATCCAAAACTTTATTGTGTACAAAAGATGTAGGTGTAGGAGTCATAAAGAAAGTGAAGCCAGATCCTATCTTTTTGTGTTAACTTTTTTTTGAAAGAGTCAAAATCATTCTTCATATTTTTTATAGCATGCATGCTATTTTATGTTTTCCATGTTATTTTTTGTCTTTCTTTTTTATATATAGTATGGTCTTCTATTTCATATTCTTGCATAGTATATACATTTATTCATTTCAAAAATTAGAATACAGTATTCAACAACTTGCCTTTTCCTCTGATCACTCATCCCTACAAATTGGTATATAATCTACCACATGCTTTTTTTGATAATCTTATTGACATGTACCTCATATACATGAAACTGAATATTTAAAGTGTACAATTTTTATGACCCAGCCTTGAATATATTTCCTACAAGCTCCCATAAATGTTCCATCAGACTTAGAAATACAAGCCATATATAACTCACCCTGACTCTCAAACCATCCAGCCAGATTTTTGCTCAAGAGCACAGAAACTTTTACATTACTCATTCCCTGTTCTTATAACAGATAGAACCTTACTGTATAATATAACTTTACAGTATATGAAGACTTCATATGTCATAAAGTATATCATGTACTTGGTTTTGACATATATGGAACCAAAGCTGTATCAAAATACAAAACAGACCCTTTGCCCAAGATGCCACATTGTAATGCTTTCTTCCCATCCTGTGGGAACTACTGATTTGCTTTCTGGCAAGACAATAAAATTCTATAATTCTATATAAAAGATCGTGGAACATAGAGGGGTATTGACTTATTTCATCTAACAAAATTATTTGAGTTTTATCCATGTCATGTGTCTTAATAGTTCACCACATTTTAATGTCAAGTAATAGTCGACTACGTCTTTACCATAGTTTACACATTCAATTGTTATTTGGCATTGGGTTCTGATTTGAGTTGTAGAAAATAAAGCTACTATGAGAATTTATGTGCAAGTTGTTTTTGGATATATGCTTTTATTGCTTCTGAATTTAAAAAATGGGAATGGGGTGTTGGGAGATTATATAGTGTGTTCTAATTTTACTTTCTCCAGAGTGGTAACAGTTTACATTGCAAAAACAGTGAGTAAAAGTTGTTCCTCTTCATCCTTGCTAGTACTTCTTAATTTAATTTAATTTTTTCCCATACCTCATAGTGGTTCTAATTTGCATTTGCCTAATGATTAATGATGCTGAGTATTTTTTCTTATGTATATTTGCCACCCATATATCTTCAGTGAAGTATTTGTGAATCTTTTGTCCTTTGGAAAAGCAGTCAACATTTAAAAGCATTGCTTTTAAAAATATATCGCTGCTGTTAAAAGGTACTGCTTTTATTCAGGGTCTCCCTTGAGGTCTACACTAGCTTCCAACACAGCAATCCTTCTGCTTCAGCTTCCCAAGTGTTGGAAATACAAGCATGGACCATTACACCAAATTCTGTAAGAGGTGTTGGAGTTTTTTCTTCTGTTTTGTAATATAATGGAGCCCAGCATATTTTCATAGTCAGTGCTAAATTTATTCTCTTACAAATGTTTTGAAAAGCAGCAATTTATTTTGTTTATTTGATATTTTCATGCATTTATATAAAAAGTTGCGACAGTTAGAAGAATGACAGAGGGAAATGCAGATAGAATAAAATTTTTTACAGCAATTCTTCTCAACAAGTTTCCCTCCTACTTTCATGATTTTTTTATTTATTTTTTATTAATAATAATTATTTTATCAGTTGGAATTTTGTATCTTATATAAGAAATCTTTGTCTAGCCAAATCACAAGTATTTTGTACTTTATATCTCTAAAATTTTTAATTTTATGATTTTAGATTAACAACTAAAATAATTTGGGTTTTTCATAATACAGTACAAGTTATAGGTCAAAGTTAAATTATTTATTTTAGTCAGGATAACATCCAGAAGTTCCACCATTGTTTGTTGACAAGGTTCTTATTTCTCCACTTGGCTGCATTTATGTATTTGTCAAAAATCAGTTGTCCCATATTTAATTTAAGATTCTCCTATTTGACTATAAGTACCAAAAATTAAAAAGTAAAACTTTCTAATATTTTATATCATATTATTGTTACTGTATAAATGTAACAATATTTCTGGAATCTACCATGTGCCATTGATACACTTGTATATCTTAATCTCAGTGCCACAATGTTTTTTAATTACTATAGCTTTTGTTCTTTATGATTTTTCTTTTTCCATTGTATGTAGATGCATGTAAGATTGAATATGTATGTTTGTTTATGTAATGGCATATGTTTGGATGTGTGTGTGTGTGCACATGTGCGCACACACACGCAGGTCCAAGGTTGGTATTGGGAATCTTTAGTTGCTTTTCCACTTTATTCAAGGAGTCGTGGTCTCTTTCTTCATCAAGAGGGAACTTGCTGGTAGGGTAGCAAGCATGCTCTGGGCATCAACTGCTTCCACTTCCCAAGGCTCGAATTACAGGTATGCTGCCATGCCTAACTGGCATTTAAGTAGTAGGCATTTAACTAAGTTCTGAGGGTACAAACTTTGGGGCAGCAAGTACTTTAACCACTGACTGATTGATTCCCCCAGTCCTCAATTACTGTAGCTTGATAATGTCATGAAATGAAGCAATGTTATTCTTCTAACACTGCTTTTTGAGGTTGTTTTATTCTTACTCTTGATTTCTCATATGAATTTTAGACTCATCTTGACAATTTATGCAGAAGTTCCAACTGTGATTCAATTAGTATAACTTTGAATCAGTAGGTAAATTTGACAGGAGTTGGCATCTAAGAATAGTAAATATTCTATTCTATAAGCAGAATATTACTCTCTGCTTCCTTAGACTTAATTTCTCTCATCAGTTTTTTTTTTTTTGCAGTTTTTAAACAAAATGCTTTTTAGCAGCTACAAATAGTTTCATATAGATTGTTTCACATGTCATTTAGTTGGGCAGGTGGTGATGAGCATTTCTAGAATTTTTAATGTCTATGAGAATTGAGTACACAGTGAGTATCCTTGTTCATTTCTATACATCTCAAAATATTCTTATATGACAAATTAAAGTAGAACTGCTTTGCTAAAGATCATGAGTGGCTGTTCTTTGGTGCTGACACTGAGATAGGTAGGTACTTCCCCCTTGCTGCTTAGCTTTCATACTACAAGTGCTATGCTGTCTTGGGAAAAAGTAAAAGAATCAGTGGTCGCGCCCTCTCTAATCTTTGAAGTGTAATGCCAACCCTCCATGGAAGAGGTACTCACTGATGCCGTAGTCATGATTATTATGGGGTAACCAACTGCTCCCCGATTAGATTTGAAGAGTATTTCACAAGAGGAATCTGTGCCTAGTACTGTAATCTAGTTCAAAATTTGTCACTGAGGAGATGTAAGGCTCTGCAGGATACTTAATACTGCTGCTTAGCTAAAAGAGAAAGCATCAGTCTACTTTCTAAATATTTACATTCATACCCACAGGCAAAGGCCATTCACATACTTAATCAAAGAAAACTCTTTTAGCAAACAGTCACCACCGTTTCTAAAATCCATGGCTCCACAAGATGCTGATAATAAAAGATAGGAAGAGGCCTGTTAAATGACATCTTTGGCATATGACATAGCCATGACAATCTTGAACTCACAGCTGCCATGTCTATTGGCACTAGACTCACAACTTAAATCCTCCTATATAGGTGGGCATAGGTACTTACGGGGCACTACAGATTCTGGGAGAGGAGGAGGAGGAGGAACAGTATCCAAGGTATACCCACTCGTGACCCTACCAGATTCTACTGATGATTCCACGTCCATGATTAGACACATGATTTCAGTAAACTCTGGGTGGCATCATAGAAAAGTTGTGAATATGGAAACAAGATTTATAAGGAAGAAAGGGACTAGTGGGATTAGAGGAGAAACAAGAGGGTAGGTAGTGGAAGAAAAACTATAAATTCTCCAAGCATAAAATTTATGAATTAAATAAAAATATGTCATTTAACCAGTGAGTTTAACTAGGGACATCTGTATGACCATGAGCTCAGGGGGGTCACAAACCAAACCAGTGATCATGAACATAGAAAGTAGTTGGAGGAATGGGGAGGTTACCTGAGCTGAGAAGGAGATAAGAAAGTTGGGGTTGAGATATACAAGTGCATTGTTCACATATAAGAAATTACCGAAGAACAAATTTAATTAACAAAAATGAAAAAGAATAAAATTTAAAATACGGTTTTTGTTTTAGTTAAGGGTTCATTAATTGGGGCTGGCTTACATTTCTGAGGTTTAGTCCAGCATCATCATGGTGAGAAGCATGGCGGCTTCTACCATGGCATTATGCAGGGGAAGTACCTGAGTGTTCTCCATCTCCATCCAAAGGCAGCGGAAGGAGTTTGGAATTCCACATAGAGTATAAAGATCTCAAAGCCCACTCGTGCAGTTCCACACCTACACCAACAAGGCCACACATCCTAATAATGCCATTTCCTGTGGGCGAAGCATTCAAACACATGAGTCTATGGCACCAAACCTATTCAAACCACCACAGTTTAAAAAAAAAAAAAACAAAACAGAAGGATGACATCCTGCATGGTTCCTAAAACCCACATTTATTGAACAAAACTACCAGTGTGGGGGTTGGATACTCCTGAGTTGTTCCAAATGTAGGCCTTTTGGACTTCTCTTGGTTGCCAATCAGAATAAGCTGATAAGACCCTATTGCTGAAGACATCACCATTTTCGTGGCAAGGCATGGAGAAATCAAGCTGGAATTGAGCTCAAAATTTCCACTCTGCTGGCTAGATTTCAGTGCCAGAAAATTCTATTCAGGCTGTTAAGGAGAAAAAGTATCAATGTTCTTAATCAGCTGTGAGCCATATAAACTTGAATGGCAAACTGCCAAGATGGATGTGCCCACGGATACAATAGTGTCACAACCTCAAAAATAAACAAAAAAAACAAAAACAGAAACAAACAAACCCAGCCAGTCTCTAGTTGAATTTGAGTCCTGTGGCAGAGGAGAGAATCAATTTCTGGTATTGTAAACCCAATACACTCCTATACCTGAGGAGGCCCTAAGCTTTGGGAAGGAACTTACTATTGTTATAAATGCTAAATCGGCATGCCTCAAATTACCTTCTAAATATCTATGATTGTACCCACAGACAAATGCTACTCTCAGACCTAATCAGAGCTGCTATGATCTGCAGAATGGCAGTAAATGCTGCTCAAGGTGATAAGTGACAACTGAGGGCTCAAGCCTGAATGGTATGTTTATAGTGATTCTTCTAAGGCTCGGAGAACAGTGTGAAAGAAGGAACAAAAATGTAATAACCAGAAGACAGGGAGATGGGCTGTGAAATGCTATTTTCTAGGCATGATTCAGCCATAAGAATGGGGTTGTCAGTAATCAATCCTGTGTTACCGGGAAGGTTGGATTGCCAACTTCTGCACTATTGGCTACTAGTAGATTCTAAGTCCTCAAGTTTGGACACATTCAACCATTATGCTATCTTTTTGGTCCCAAAGCAACTTCTTTTTTTTTTCTTAAAAAATGTTTACTTCTGGGATAGAGGTATCTCTTTATAAATATTTGTAGACCACCAGACTTTAATCAAAATCCATTAATATAAAAGGCAAGATCCTAAGACTTCACCTGACAAGTAAGGAGTTTTAACTTTTTTCTTTCCTTTTCTGTACTTTCCAAGAAGGCATGGCAAGAATGCAGATTTAATAACCTAGCATTGAAAAGAAATGTGTTTTTCATGATAAAGCAGCTTGTGCATTTAAAAGTGAGGTTTGTGGACGGTAAAAATTAAGTAATAAGCATATATCACCTTACCATTTAATCTTCTAGAATGGGCAAAAAGTATAAACATAATTTTTATATGTTAACTTCTTGATGGGAAGTGACTGAAAATAACCTGATGTAAAGGAAAAGTTTAGTCAACTCAATTTTCTTTAAGGGAAGAAATGGTCAGAGCACAATTTTCTTCTCATAATATGGGAGGTCATCTAAGGTATGACATGTAGAGAAAAATGTGGCAGGTCCAGGATACTCGTGACTTTAGTCCCTTTCCTGGAAGAATATGTGCTGCTATTTTTGTTTTTGCGAATCAATGGATTTAAATAAATAAATGAATGAATAAATTATGTATTAGCTATGAATATGTCTCACAATCAACAGAGCTCTCATGCTTTCTTTCTATCAACAACTTAGAGTAAGCATTCAACTGCAATTTACAGTTTTAAATTTGAGTCTGTCCAGGCATCCATCATCTTTTAGAGTCTGCAGAACATCTGTTCAGGCTGCTCTCTGTTAAGCATTCAGATATGATTCTGATAGGTCTGCGTTTATATGTTACTTGATCATTTTCCCTTGGGGCTTTTAATATTCTTGCTTCATTCTGTTTAGTGTTTTGATAATTGTTTGCCAAGGAGAATTTCTTTTCTAGTCCAGTGTATTTGCTGTTGTATAGTGCTTCTTGTAACTTGATAGGCATCCCCTTTAGGCTAGAGAAATTTCCTTCTATGATTTTGTTGAAAATATTTTTTCAGCCTTTGACCTGGGTTTTTTCTTCCCCTGCTCCTATTATTGTTAGAGTTGGTCCTTTCATAGTTTCCCAGATTTTCCGGATCTTTTGTACCAGGGTTTTATTTTTCTTTGACTAAGGCATATCTATTTCTTCTGCTATCTTTTCAATATCTCACATTCTTTCTTTCAGCTCTTATATTCTGCTGGCGAGGCTTGCCTCTGAGGTTCCTGATTGTATTCCTAAGTTTTGTTTTTTTTATTTCCAGATTTCCCTCAGTTTTAGTTTTCTTTATTCTATTTCCACTGTCCTAACTGTTTTAGTCATTTCCTTCCAGTGTTTACTTGTGTTTTCATAGATTTCTTTAAGGGATTTACTAGTTTCCTCTTTAAGGAAGTCTGCCATCTTCATAAAAGCTATTTTAAATTAAGGTCCTTGACTTGTACTTCAGCTGTGTTGAATTTCTCAGGGCTCCACTGTAGGAGGGTTGCTGGGTTCTACTGGAGACATGTTGTCCTGGCTGTTCTATGTGTTTTTATGCTGGCAGCTGGGCATCTGGCTTTGGGGTGATTATAGGTCTAGGTGCTGATATCTGGTCTTGTCTTTTTGGGTGGTGACTGTTTTGTTTCTTGTTTTCTGTTACCTTCAGTGGCTTTTAGGAGTGTGGCCATCATGTTTTGCCTGGTAGAGCATTCTTCTGGGATCATAATAGGTGTGGCTACTGGGATTTCTTGTCAAATGTGTTTCCAAATGTTGGAACCTGACAGGAGTGTGGATGGCTGTTAGGTGGGGGAGTCTGAGGGGTCCATCTGAGGGAGAAAACAAGGTATGCCACCAGAATCTGCTTAGTTCCCTGGGAATTGAGACAAATTGTGCAGAGAGATCACAACAGGTAGAATACTACAGAACTGAGGGGAATCTTGAGGATTGAATTTGGAGGAGAATAGAGAAAGTGAAGGCTTGAAGCTCACCTACCTGCTTCATTGCCCTACTTGCTTCTCTGGCAGGCTCGACTGGTAGGTTCCTGGGTTATTCATGCCAGAATTGGGGGTTGGGATAACAGGATGAGAGGACAGGAAGGTTGGAGGAGATCTGCATGATCTGTCAGATGAGAGCAGAGAGGAAGGGCTGGCTGCAGCAGGTGATCTGCTTCAGAACTGGGAATGAAATTGGGGATTGGATTGAAAGGAGAGGAGAGAGAGGTGAAGATCTGTAGTTGGACTATCTGCTTCCATGGCCACAGTAGTTTTATAAACAAATACAATCATTTGAAAGTTCAAATGAGCAGCACTAATTAACATAATGGTTAATATATTTGAAAAAATACTATAATTACACTTGACTTTTTCACATAGAAATACTTTTACATATCCTTAAAATTATTCTTAATCAGAGTTAATTGGGCATAAATTTCATAAATTTATAAATAATGCAGAATACCTGTAAACTTCATAAACAGACCACAAAACATTCACACAATGGAATACTATCATATTTGCTAAAATGAAAATTTTATATGTGCTAAAAGAGAATTATCCATTATAAATTGAAATGAAAGCGTACTTATAATGGTAGATAGATAGATAGATAGATAGATAGATAGATAGATAGATAGATAGATAGATAGATAAGGTCATATATCCTATAGGTTAAGCTGAAGGTGGGCCAAGCCCTTTGCAGTTAGATTGCATGTGTTGGGTGGTAGATGTGAACCACAATCTAGACAGTAGTTAGTTCCTCTTAAGCTTGACTTTCAATAATATCCAATATCCAATTTGTGTCACATCGAATTTTTTATTTTCATTTTTCCTATGTCTGTGACATCTCAGTTTTGTATATGTTCAAAACCTAGCACTATTTTTAATTATCTGCATAGCTTTGCTATTAAGTATGATACACATGCAGGGAATTGGATTTCACACAAAGCCCGGCAGGCAGGCTTCCTGGGTTGAAGAGGAACGGATAAGAGTTTAATGAGACAAAGCAGTTAGAGAGTGATACCAGAGAGAAACTCTGGAGACACGCAGAAAGAGCCCCGTGGGAATTCAGCAAAGAACTGACAGCTTCCCATTTGTAACAAACATTCTAAAAGCCAGGGAAGAAAGACTTTCAAGTGCTCCAATCGTGAATCCTTTATCCACCAGTAAAAATTCAAAATTCATGGTGAAGCAATATAAATGCTTGTGAGATCTGTGCATCCCCCTCCATGAATGTTTATAACTTAGGCACGACACACACACAACCTACTTACAAAAGGGAGCATCCTGTATCAGCCACAGGTAGTAATCAGATCGGCTATACTTTGGGTCAGGCTTGGAGGATTACTTTGGCCAGCATTATTGAGTTGCTTTGTGGACAAATGTAATAGCTGGCCAGATCGAAGCCTGTCTTCACATCCTCATGATTTTCTTCAATTATGTGTTTTGTTGTGGAATTCTTTGACTTTATTTTTAACCTTTTGTGTCCCTAATAGAAGTTTTTTTGCCTTGTGATTATTATGGCATTTACATAAATATCTTTTAGCTGGATCTTGAGAAATGGTTCAGTGGCTAAGACCATAAGTACCTCTTGCAAGAAACCTGGCTTCCTTTCCAGTGTCCACAGAGTGGCTCACAATCCCCTGTAACTTCAGTCCCAAGGGATATGACACCCTCTTTTGGCCTCCTTGGGCACCAGACAAGCCCATGGTATGCAGACACACCTGCAAGCAAACACTCGTACACATAAAATGAAACAATGAAATATAAACAAAGATCTTCTTTTATTTTAACCCATACATAATTTACATTTGTGATGCAAAAATTTATCTTTTAATATTATATACCTCCTAACATATAATTCTAGATATCATTAATTTTTAATAGTTTTGTCTTTTAATTTTCTTATTAAAGGTTTAAGTGATTTATATACTACTATTGTGGTATTATAAAGTTCTAATTAAGTATATGTAATTGACGTTACCAATGAGTATTTTGATTTTACAAAATTAAATTTTTTTCTCTCAAATTGAGCAAGCTTCAGTAGTTCTCACAAATTAGATCAAGTGGTAATGAACTCATAAGCTTTCATATATCTAAAAGAATTTATCTCTTCTTTATGACTGAATTTGACCCTGCTCAATAAAGAATTTATGGCTAAAGTTTGAGTATATTATCACACTTGTTCCTGGCACATCATTTTTTTTTTGAAGCCTACTAGTTGTATTTATTTCCTCACATGTGATATATCTCTTTTCTCTTGCTCTTTTCTAGTTTCTCACTTTGTCTTAGTTTTTGTTATCTAGCTTCTTGTTCTTTTGTGAATCTACTGGAGAACTTTGACTTTCCAATACCTGAATAATTATCTTCACAACCATTATTTCCCTTACTAGATTCTAGGTTTTTTTTCTCTTATTTTAGCTTCTGTAATTTAAATATTAGTAGTATAATTTTTGAAGGCTTTCTTATTTCTTTTCATTCATTCATTGTCCACTGTGTATTTTCATATAACTTGCTTTCAAGTTCATGTATCCTTTCTTCTGCTTTATGAATTCCAATGCTGATTCTCACCATAGAAATTTGAGGTTTATTAACTGTGTTCTTTAACTCAAGTTCTCTCTCTCTCTCTCTCTCTCTCTCTCTCTCTCTCTCTCTCTCTCTCTCTCTCCCTCGTGTGTGTGTGTGTGTGTGTGTGTGTGTGTGTGTGTGTGTATGTATGTCTGAGTGTTTTATAAGTTCAGTCTTAATTAAATACTTAGTCAAGTAATTTATAGTTGTTTATTTGAGGTCATCTATTAGAGAATTGTTTGTTTGATGATGTATCTTTGGCTTTTTATATTTCTTATTTTATGCCAATGTTAATAAATTTCTTAGGATAATTATACCTTCCAATATATTTATAACTTGTCTTTGGATGGAAAACACCCGACTCTCCCCATGCAAGTGCAAGTGTGCTGGTTAGGATGTATACAGTGTTTCTTACACTCTATAATACAGGAGTTAAGTCTCCATAAAGTTGTATAGCTGAGGTTGGGGTTAACAAAGAATGTAGAAATCCTCAGTAACAAACACTATAGATACACGTATTAGTTATAAGAGTCATCAAAGCCATAGGGTTTTGTTTACCTTTATTCTAATGTGGAAGTGGTAGCTGATATGATCCTTGCTTGTGAAGTCATTAATGGGAGAAAGGGGAATTAATGTCTGATAAGTGATATCCATGAAGTTGCTACAGATCTGGGAACTGAAATCTAGACTAATATGGCTCTGAGATATGAAGAACCTATGCTATTGGTGTCTGGAACACAGCCAGACAACTGAGTTGAATACTGTATGGGAGCTTCAGGTATATATAAAGCAGTAGGGCTGTTGAGGATAGGAACAGTAGAATTTATACCACTATAATGCCTCTAGGGTTGTGGCAGGATCTGTGTCTCAAGTATGCAGAGAGAACGGAGATATAGGACCCAGAATGTGAACTACTTCATGCTGCTTGTGGCTTTTATCTGGTGCATGCACTATAGCCTTATATACAGTCAATCTTGAATGTGGGCCAGCTCTTCATGGCAACTAAGACAGTGTTTGGAACGTACACACACATAGAGTCCTTGGGTATGGAAACATGGAGAGCAGTGCCAGTAGCTGTGATGTCTTTGGTGTGGAACCAAAGTAGAATTGTTTTGGAGCCATGGTGGAAAGTAATGACTAGCTCTCAATAGTACTCTGGGGTATGTCAAATGAAGGCACACACGCAGAGACCTGGGCTCCTGGGCCCAAGGTGTGAACAAACTCACAGTGGTGTTGGTTGTAATGTATGGCACATGAATGAACACAGTTGAGACACAGAATTAGATGTCACAATATTAGGCCTTTGCTGGGGACAGCATACCATGATATGGATGGTGCCTGAGACCCTGAGAAGCAGGAGACACATCCCTCGAGAAGGGGACCTGCCATCTGAGATAAGGAACTTCCCACAGTAAGCCTGGATGGTTACATCTCAGAAACCTGTGTGCAGCTCATTTGTAAAACAGCTGTTCCCATTTCTCTTGACTGTAGCCCTGGACAATGGCTGTATAGATTTCATTTGTGCGTGACTGCTTTTCAGTTGGCCCTGATGTTCATAATTGTTCTATTATATCTGACTTTCCTATTTCTTTCTTCTTCTGCTCTGGTGGATTCTGTGAAACTAGATGTTCCTTGATGTAATGATTCTTAATAAATTGGAAATTGAGGCATAGGGGCACAGCACAGCACACCCCTAATGGCCCAGGTGCATGCTGTGTGTTCTCATCTTGGAAACAATGTAATAACTACACAATAGTAGTTCCAGACTAATGCTTGACTTGCAAAGAAAGTTTGAAGAAATTATTAGAAAATGAATTAGAGCCAACATTGGGAACCTGAGAAAGGTAAAAGTTATTGAAGTTATGAAATAAGTTTTGCACAACATTTGAGAGTGGTTCCAGGATAAGGAAGTATGGAGTACATAAACTCTTATACTAGTAGAACTAAGTCAAAACACTGGGACTTTTCAAAGAGTCACTGTGTGCAGTGTAAAGGAACAGAAAGCTAGCAGATCTACTGAATTAAGGGTTAACTTGATTCTTTCTGGCCACTGCCTGGCAGCTTTGCCTATGTCATTTATCATTAGAGCTTCACAGGGAAATGCAAGTAGCTGACCTCGGAGTTCTGAGCTCTGAAGTATAACAAGTTAAAAGTTTAAATAGTGATAAGTTTGCAATTATTATTTTGGCTGCAGACCTGGGAATAGGGGAAGCTTGAAAGCTTGGGGAACAAGTGTAATTCTTAATTCTTTGTGAGATGTGATCATTCTTTTGAACTTGACACACTTGGTAATTATTTTACAATGTCTCTCTACCTGCTTTTTGTAATAACAGTAAAAGGCTGGGGCAAGTTAAAGGTGATGGAGTGTGTATGTGAGTGAAAGGAGACTGCACAGAAGTTTGTGGGAGGTATGTGAGAGGTGTGTTTGTGAGGTATATGACGTGTGTGAGGTGAGTATGAGGTGTATGTGTGGTGTGTGTGAGATGTATGTGAGGTGTGTGTGAGGTATGTGTGAAGTGTGTGTGACATATATGTGAGGTGTATGAGGTGTGTGTGAGTATGGAAAAAGGGAGAGCACAACCTCTAGTCTGAGGAGGGAGTGAAAGCTTTTGCAGGCTCAAGCTGCAAGCAAGGGAGTGTAAGAAAGTGCAACCTCGAGCCTTGAAACTTCCCTGTCAGCTTTTACCCAGAAAACTTGCCTGGGTGTTTTCTTAAGTGCCTTCCAGATATCCCTGCTTCCAGTTGAGAACCCTGATCCTGTGTTGAGGCTGGACCCCAGCAAGCCTTCGTAAAAATTCATCTGAGAGGTCAAGAGAACATGAGATGTTGGAGGTGGTGGCTGCTGTGGTTCGATTGAAGCAAAACAATGTCTGCTTTTTGTGAGGGAATGAGTTGCAGCAGTGACAGGATGGCTCGTTGTTACTAACAGATTCCTTATACTCTGCAAAGCAGATTCCTAAGGAATATGGTTGCTCTTACCTCCTGGACTATATTGATAGCTTGTGTGTTCCCTTTGTTTGTAACCATTTCCCAGTGTCTCATGAATGATAATTTTATCATCCATCTTGCCTTTGCTTTTTTTTCTTACTGTGTTGATGAAATTGTCAGATGAGCTTTTGAGTCTTTCAGAGTTACTTTTTTCTGTGGATAACTGTCTATTTATTTCTTTATGGGAAGATAAAGTCTAATATGTCCTCTATAACCTTGATTTTTCAGGAAATAGTTTACCTTACTTTAGTTATACTCAGTCATGATTACTAAAATACTCACATACACTTTAAAATCATTATTATTATTTTCCGGGACATAATATCATCCATTCTGTTTTGTTTGACCTACCCATTTCTGCCATTGGTCTCAAAATCAAGAGGGGAATGTGCGTATGAGAAAGAAAGTAAGGGAGGGGAAAAGAAGGAAAGAAAATAAAAAATATTTCCTCTTATACCTTGTCCTCTCTTCATGTTCATATGAACTTGTTTATCTAGAATAAAAACCAGATACTGGTCCAAAATTTCAAATCTAGGTGGACTTTCAAGAAGAGAAAAAGAACATGGTGCTCTAAAACAGAAAGTTTCCACCCAGTTCTGGGCTGTGTGGCCACTGTCTCACTAAAATCCCCAAATCTCCTTCACAGTCTTTGTGCTCAACTGTCCTCACTCTTCCTTCTGTCAGATATGTCATTATCTCTGAGACTAGAATAAACAACTTAAGGGAGGACTCACTTGGACTCATGAGATCAAAAGGCTCATCTCATAGTTTCTTGGCCTCATTTACTTGGGAAGACTATCATGGTAGAATGCCAGGAGTCATCATTAGGAGAAGCTTAAAACTAGCAGGTGATCTTCCTGAGATGGGTCTGCCTTGGATTAAAATCAATGATGGACTTGCTCCAGTAGGCAAGACCTAGGAGAACTCCATTTTAGGAAAGATTTCTGCTATGAATATGTTTTTCCTGTTATTATTAAACATATAGAACAATCCCTAGGTATTTTATCACCCTTTTGAGCAGATGTCTGCAGACCTATGAAGATGTACTATTTGTAGTGTTGTTATATAGACAAAT
This sequence comes from Rattus rattus, assembly GCF_011064425.1. Taxonomy (NCBI): domain Eukaryota; kingdom Metazoa; phylum Chordata; class Mammalia; order Rodentia; family Muridae; genus Rattus; species Rattus rattus. The sequence continues at coordinate 87,627,276 of NC_046172.1, forward strand.
AGATAATAAGTCTATAGAATTACTAATTCAAATTGTTTTAAGAAGAAAGGTTTTAGAGATGGTCTTAGTTGCTAGAAAGATATAATAAAGTTAGAATCAAGAATATAATGTGCCCATTCCTCAGGATAGTAAGTAAAGGCTGCATAATAAGAAATACAATGGGCTTTCATAATCACATATAATGAGAAATAGATTTGGCACAATTTTGTGTTCAAGGAAAAACATTAAAGTCACAGGTGTGCAGCATGATAAGGCAAGGCATGTCAAAACTGTTGCTTTGAACTTTTAATGATTATAATGAAACACTGCTTTGAACTTAAAATCAACATCCTTCTGTAACTCCCCATTTTATTTCTGAGGTAATTTTCTAAAGAACTAATTGTCTAAGAAGGTATAGAAGACCAGAGAAAAGAAATAAAGTGGTTGTTTGAATGATTTGCCTTGTGAAGCTTTGCCTCATCCACCCATCCATCCATCTAAATGTGTCTGTTTGTATATATGTATGTATGTTGTTTGTCTATACCTATGTATGTGGGTATATGTGTATGTATGTATGCATACATGAATACTTGTGAAGATGGTTGTGGTAGATGGTCAGGCCAGGGCAGAGTGTGGGCGTATGAATGTTTGGATGTATACATGTCTGCATATTTGCCTATATACAGCATTTTAATTCTTTCCCTTTCATTCCTCTCTGGTTTACCAGCTTAGCCAGAGAAGATTCTGGCTGACTCACCTGAGAAAGGAGCACCAGCAATAAATCTTTTCACTTATCCCCTGCTGTTTAGTGAAGAGGTGCTAAATAGTTTGTCACCTCAGAGGAACTCAGAAGGCAGGTCAGGTACTGAAGGTAGTGACTTAGACTAAGACAGGTAAACATTTTATACAGCCACTCTAAATATCATTTAAGACAAAGTATTACCCCTCCAAAGCTCTTCCTTATTCAGTGCCTCAAGAAGAATCAAACAAGAAAGAAGAGCATCCTGGGTTAGCCCTGGGCATTGGTAGGAACATGTGACATAAAGAAGTCTTTACTTTGTAACACATAAAACAGGACATCAGTGTGTCAGGGATCCTACAACCCCAAGTTTCCATTCACAGATTTGTCTCCTAGTCAATTCTTTCGGGATATCTGACATTTTGGAGTTTGGAGCATTCCAGTACATTAATTTAAATTTTTATTTACTTTTATGTTTATGGATGCTTTGCCTGTGTGCGCATATATATGTGGTGACTACTAGATCCCTGGGATTAAAGACTGTTGTGATCTATCATGTGGATACTGGGAACTGACTCAAGGTCCCTTGGAAGAACAGCAAGTGCTCTTAACCACTGAACTATCTCTCCAGCACCCTAATTTATTAATTCTGTTACTTATGACTTTATTAATGGATTCAATTACAAGTTGTGATTTTGGTATCCCATCTATAAATTGTCACCTAGCTGAAAAACACAGATGTTTAGTCCTATGTTTTATGTTAGAACATTTACAGATTTAGGTTTTAGATTGTTTTCTGGGATACAATTTAAGTTGACTCTGGCATATGATATGATAGATGGAATACAGTTCCTGATTGCACAAATATCAAGTTCTACTGTAACATTTGGAAATGACTATCCTTTATAACTGAACTTAGTTTACACATTTGTTAGAAAAAAATCCTGTACCAGATATAGATGTCTCCTGAGACACAGCCAGAATATGGAAAATACATAGGCGAATACCAGCAGCAAACCACTGAACTGAGAAGGGACCCCCATTGAAGGAATCAGAGAAAGGACTAAAAAAAGAGCTTGAAGGGGCTCGAGACCCCATATGAACAACAATGCCAACCAACCAGAGCTTCCAGGGACTAAGCTACTACCCAAAGACTATACATGGACTGACCCTGGGCTCCAACCTCATAGGTAGCAAAGAATAGCCTAGTAAGAGCACCAGGGGAAGGGGAAGCCCTTGGTCCTGCCAAGGCTGAACCCCAGCGAAAGTGATTTTTGGTGGGAGGGCAGTAATGAGGGGATGATGGGGAAGAGAACAACTATATAGAAGGGGAGTGACAGGGGTTAGAGGGATGTTGGCCTGGACACTGGGAAAAGAATAAAAACTGAAATGTAAATAAGAAATACCCAATTTAATAAAGATGGAGAAAAAATATTAAAGAAAAAGAAAAAATCCTGTTATTTTCCTGGTTTCAGCCCACTCTATGGATTGCCTGATAACTGAGTATACTGTCTGGATTGTTGTAAGTTGTAGGAAGGCTTGAAATCAGATATTCTTTGGCCTTCAACTTAATTGTTTTTCAAAAGTAGCTTCATACTTCAGACCCTTTGTATTTTCACATGAATTTTCCAATACACATGTTGTGGTAAAATTATAAAAATGCTGTCTTTTACCCTGCAGTAGGTTCAGCACCACAGTGTCCCAAGATATCTGATAGATATCTTTATCTCAGTCATCCAAGTCTTTCACCCACTTTGCTCCATCCCATATCACACTGCCAATGGCCTCTCTCTGAACTGGCAACAATCTCTCTACCCATCCAGTTCCCATGCCACTGTGCCAAAAATATACATCCCAATTCCATGGTGGCCCAGTGCACCAGACACCACATACTCTCTTGAACTCAAATCACCACATGAAAGAACACACAACACAACAACCTCTGATCCAATTGACAAGATATAATTGCCCACCTAGACATACAAAGCCCTGCACACATCTATCCCTGAAGAACATTCATAACAACCTGTAAAGGTGCAGAGTGGAATCTTAACGTCAGCCTCCATGTTCTCTGTGCCAGCTTCCTCTGTCTAGTCTCCTTCTGTTTCAGTCTCCTCCTCTTCCCTCAAACCTTTTTCCCACCCATCCTTCCTTCTTGTCCAACGACAGGCCTTGTTCTATCTTGTACCTTCCTTCACCTGTATGACATCATACTACATAAACATATCAATTTCTGTAAAAAACTATAAATGATTATTGAAATTGAACTGAATAGATTAACCTGTTTGAAAAGACCACTCAGGATGATACTAAATATCCTAAATCATTAAAATACTTTACATATTTAGTTACTCAGATCTCCTTTATATTCCCATAGCAAAGTTTTATGGTGTTTAAGGTATAGATGTTGCTCATCTGAGAAAGGGTTATTTCTCAATATTTCATGTTTTTTGGAGATTTATAAATATCAGTATTCTGAAATAACATTTTTGCATTTTTATTGAGCTGTTACCAAACAAATGTTTAGCAATAGTTGTTGACTGATGCTTTCATGCTAAAGACTTGTTCTAGGATGAAAATGGTATGTGATATGGCTTACCAGCATGGATGGCTGACTTTCTGTGTGAGTTTTTAAAAAGAGGATTTAGTATACTATTTGTGTGTGAGAGAGGAGGGAGCGAAGGAAGGAGGGAAAGAGGGAGGGGAGAGACAGACAGACACAAAGAGAAAGTTATTATGTTGGCTTAGAGTTTCTACTGCAGTGATGAAACACCAAAAGCCAGCCTACTTTCTTATAGAACCCAGGACCACCAGCCCAGAAATGACACCATCCACAATGAGGTGGGCCTTCCCAATTAATTGATTAAACTAATTAAGAAAGTGTCCTACAGCTCGATCTTATGGAGACATTTTCTCAATTGAGGTTCCCTTCGTTCATATGATTCTGGTTTATGCCTAGTCAGAAGACAACATTGAGGATCCCATGGGACCTGGAAATCATTCTTAAGTCATTAGGCTTGTGCAACAAGTATTTTTACATGATCAGCCATCTTATTTGTTTGCCTTTCAGTTTTTTGGAAGTAATTGAGAAACATGCTGAAACGAGAGGAGAATATACTAGAGACAAGTCTACAAGTCATCTCCAGAAAAGAAAAAAAGTATCAATAAAATAGTTAAGGAGTTTTTAATTTACATGTACCCATTTTAATAGATTTTTTGTTCATTGACATCTAGTTTCTTGAGTTCTTTATTTATTTTGCATATTAGTCTTCTATCAGATGTATTCGGTTGGTGAAAATCTTTTTCCCATTTTATAGGTTGCCATTTTGTCCTATTGATGGTGTCTTTTGACTAACAGAAGCTTTTTAGTGTCATGAGATCCCATTTATTAATTGTTGATTTAGTGCCTGTACTATTGGTGTTAGGTTCAGTGTATTTGGTTTATCCACTGGAACTTAAATTTTGTGCAGGGTAATAGAGGTGGATGTATTTGCATTCTTTTGCATACAGACTGCCAGTTAGACCAGCACCATTTGTTGAAGATTCTTTCTTTTTTTGCATTGTATGGTTTTGGTTTCTTTGTCAAAAAAATCTAGTGTGTATAGGTTTACTTCTGGATCTTTGATATATTTCCATTGATTAATGTGTCTGTTGTTTTTATGTCAATACCATGCAGTTTTTATTACTATAGCTCTGTGGTACAGCTTGAAATCAGAGATGATGATAGCCCCAGAAATTCTTTTATTGTACAGGATTGTTTTAGCTACCCTGGGTTTTTTGTTTTGCCATATGAGATTGAGTACTTTTCTCCCAAGGTTTGTAAAGAATTGGCTGGAATTTTGATGGGGATTACATTGAATTTGTAGATTGCTTTTAGTAGGATAGCCATTTTTACTATGTTCATCTTCTGCAGATTTAAACAGACTACTCATTAGGGGAAATTCAAATGGCTGAGAAACACTTAAAACATGTTCAACATTTTTAGCCATCAGGGAAATGCAAATCAAAAGAGCTTTGAGATTCCATCTTATACCGGTCTTCATGACTAGTGACAAAAGCACAATAACACAAGTGATATTAATAGCAAGTGAAAGCTCGTGGTGGTGAAGATTGGAGCAAGGGAAACACTCCTCCATTGCTGGTGGAAATGTAAGCTTATACAGCCACTATGGAAGTCAATATGGTAGTTCCTCAGAAAGTTAAGACTCGATCTATCTCAAAATCCAGCTACACCATTCTTGGGCATCTACCCAAAGAATGCTCTACTATATCACAAGTATATTTGTTCAGTGGCTTTATTCATAATAATCAGAATCTGGAAAGAACTACAGATGTCCCTCAGCAGAAGAATGGATGGAGAAAATGTGGTACATCTACACGATACACAATGTATTACTCAACTGTTAGGGGGAAAGTGGCATCATGAAATATGTGGGCAAATTGATGGAACAAAGCAAGGCATCCCAGACCCAGAAAGACAAACATATATACTCACTTATGTGGATATGAGCTGGTGTAGTGGTTTGCTTAGCCCAGGGTGTTGCACTATTAGGAGGCATGGTCTTGTTGGAGTAGGTGTGTCACTGTGGGAATGGGAAATGAGAGTCTCCTCCTCACTGCTTGGAAAACAGTCTCTCCTGGTTGCCTTCCAAGGTATAGAAATCTCAGCTTCTTCTCTAGCACCATGTCTGCCTGGATGCTGCCATGCTTCCTACCATGATGATGATGGACTGAACCTCTGAACCTGTAAGCCAGCCCCAATTAGATGTCGTCCTTATAAGAGTTACCTTGGTCATGGTGTCTCTTCACAGCAATGGAAACCCTAAGGCAACTGGTAAGTAAAAGATATTTGTATTACAATCCACAGACCCAGAAAAGGATTGGGGTATAAGTAGACGCCTAGTAGGCACACATGACACTCCCTGGGAAGAGGAAATAGATTTTGGGGTGGATTAGGGGTGGTTAGGAATGGGGACAGGAGGATCAGGTGGGCGAACAGGAGGAACAGGGGAGAGAGTATGGAGAGGACTGGCTAGAATACATTTAGGAAATGATGTAGAAACCTGGTGTAGTGCAAACTTCCTGGAACCTATGAGTTTGACCCTAGTAATCTAGTAATGGAGGACATGGAGCCTGAACTGGCCATCTTCTGTAACCAGGATAGTTATCCAATGGTGTGATTGGAACACAACCCCAGCCACAAAACCTGTGACCTACAATTTGTCTTATATCTGATGTGCTGGAGTAAAAGGGGCACAGAACTTGCTGGAATGGCCACCCAATGACTAGTCCAACTTATCACCCACATCATGAGAGGGAGCCCATGCCAGACACTACCTGGTTAGCAATATCTGGAAGCTGGATAGCTCAGACACCTAGTGTAGAACCAAACACAACTGGCCCCACCACCACCACCACCACCAGTCAATGAAATGATTCCTAATGATATTCTACTATTTTTATAGATTAGTGTCGAGCCCAGTTGTCATCAGACAGACTTCCTCCAACTGCTGATGGGAGCAGACACAGAGATCCACAGCAAAATATTAGGCAGAGCTACAGAACCCTGAAGAAGAGGGTGGGAGAAGGATTGTAGGAGCCACAGAGGTTGAGGACTCTACAGGAACACAGCCTACAGAATCAACTAAGCAGGGTTCATAGGGGCTCACAGAGACCGAAGTGAAAATCATGGAGCCAGCATGGTTCTGCTGCTGGGCCTTCTGCGTACTTGCTGTGGTTGTTTAACTTAGGGATTTTGTTGAATTCCTAACAGGAGGAATGGGGGTTGTCTCTGACTCTTGCCTAGTGGTGGGACTCTTTTCCTTCTCCTGGGTTGTTTCTTCCAGCCTTTATATGAGGGTTTGTGCCTAGTCTTATTGCATCTTGTTATGCTGCGTTCTGCTGATATCACTGGGAGGACTGCTCTTTTCTGAAGGAAGAAGGAGGAACAGTTATGGGGAACTTGGAGGAGGGGGAGGGAAGAGGCTGACATTGGGTATATTGTATGAGAAAAAATATGGGAAAGGGAAAAAATGTCAGCCTCTCTTCCCTCATCTGTGTATCTGTTGAATTATGGGAATTTTCTTTATTAACACACTTTCAATACTTGATTTTAATGAATTCCTAGGATCTTGGGTAAGAGCTATGGGGAAATCACAAAATATCAGTGTCTTCATAAAAATGGTTAAGTTAAAGACTGATTACACCAAGCGTTTTGAAGGTTGTAAACTCTCATACCTTGCTTGTGGCAAATCGCAGCTGTGTGTGTGTGTGTGTGTGTGTGTGTGTGTGTGTGTGTGTGTGTGTGTGTGTGTGCAGTAATTATATGTGGATTAATGAAGCTTTCAGAAATGCATATTTCTGCAGCACTTTAATTACTTGAGATTACTTACTGAGGTCGATTCAATCTGGTGCAGTCCCTAGCACACATTATAAAAGAAATCAACAGCAATTGTCGTTCCTTTCTCCTAGCCTATTTTGACTAACATGGTTGCCATGGTTACTCTGCTATGGGATTTGGTGCAGAATGAGCATCCATTTCTGTTTCTTGCCTGCATTCCTTATTACATATGATAATTGTCATTTTGAATTCTTTTAAGCTTTTCCTTTCTTTGCTATTTGAATATGGGGTAGAAATTCCATTTGTGCCTAATTTATTTATACGTAAACTGTTTTTGTATTTATATCATTATGACTCAGAAAATGATTTTATAGAAAAGCTTAACTTCTATAAAAATATGTGTATTGTTCAGTGGCAAACAGCCCTGAAACAGACATACAAATAATATTATATGTGCTCAACAGGTTATATTTGGGTATATTAGTATATAAAAATATACATATATATGCACACAATAATAATTGATAAAATGGAAAGCTAGAAATGTTGGAATTAAAATACAATCTCAAAAATAAACAAAAATACATAACAAGTGTAAATAAGAGGGTGTATGTGCACGCATGTGTGTGATGAATAATTACAAATATTTTTCCCCAATTGACCAGGGAACACTTCATTCAAGGGTGCCCTGAGTTCCATTTGATACCTGCTTAGAGTTTTCTGTTACTCTGAGCCTATAGAAAGGTAGCAAATATGGCTATATTGCCTAATATCTTTTTGAGGCCTTGAATAACAATAAAATATTGTACAAATAAAAATTTAGTGTGTGACTTATAGTAGGCGCCTAGAAAGTAAGTTGTCCTCAGTTCTTATACATGTTTATACAGGCAAGACTTTACCACTCCCTTCCTATTGTTTAATATGCTTTCTCGTCCTAACTCTATCTTTATTCCAAGTGGTTAATTTCCCCTATGCTTTGAGAGAAAAAAATAGCAGCAACAAGCAAGCGGCTTCCATGGGGTCGTCAGTGCAGTTCTTTCTTGAAGTGGCATTTGAGCTGATTGCTGAGTAGCAAGCTAAAGCAAAGAAGGAGCAGATCATCTTGTCAGTATCCCTGTGTGTGGGCTGTGAACCAGAGGTCAAGCTCAGAGGCTGAAGCCTGATGACAGACAATATGCGGATCAGTTGGAGTGAGGTGCTAATGGCATGAGAATCACAGGTTTGGGCCATGTGAGGGATTTATATAGTATTGAGTATAGAGGGCTAATGGATGACAAAGAAATAATCTGATTCTTGTCGTAAGAAGGTGACCGACAGTGATACAGAGAATGGATTGGAGAGGAAAGGGAAAAGAGATCTTACAGGGACAATCAGATGAATTTTTGTAAAGCCACTGAGGACACAGGAATATATATGAGGGTGATTCAGCACAGGGAGAGGAGGCTTGACAGAGATGTCTGGACCTGGGTCAGGTGGGATCTGCCATGGCTATACATGACATGTGAGGGACAGAAACATTGTGACAGTGATTTCTGACTTTGTTTTTTTTTTTTTTTAAGTTGTTTTGATAGAATCTGGATGTTTGGCGATCTATAATATTCATGGTGAAAGTTAATGATAAATAAATAGTGCCAGTTAATAAAGAAGATTCAGCTATGAATATTACCTTTTATGAAAGATAAATGGACTACTTTCAATACCCCAGTGGCAGTAGACAGGGTAGTCTCATAAGGCTTAGAGGAGAAGATGGGAGAGAGCTAGGTTGGTGTGTGTGTGTGTGTGTGTGTGTGTGTGTGTGTGTGTGTGTGTGTGTGTGTGTTCATCACGTAAACTACAGTGGCATGTAGAAGTCAGAGGACAATTTTGGGGGAGTCATTTTCATTGTTTTTGAAGTAGAGTCTCTCTTTTGATTTTTCTCACTGTACTGCTGCGTGTGAAGATTCTGGCCAATTCTTCTATCTCTGTCTCCCAGTTTATTGCAGGCATGCTGACATTACAGCTGGGACCTAAAGGATGTTGCTTCTAAGTTTCCAAGAGTTCTGGGGTTCAAACATAGGTAGTCAGAGTTGGTCAGCAAACCTTTCGCCCGCTCAGCTCTCCTTGCCAGTCCCTGCAGGTGTTTTGTTTCGTTTCATGTTTGGTTTTTTTATTTTGTATTTTCTTTTTATTTTTTATTGGTTATTTTATTTATTTACATTTGAAATGTCATCACCCTTCTCAATTTCCCTCCACAAACCCTCTATCCCCTCCCCCTCCCCCTGCCTCTATGAGGGCGCTCGCCACCTGCCCCTTCAAGCAAGAACCTGTCATTAGGAAATGAAGACCCAGACTATCGACTGGTTAAGTGAAATGCTGTCCTCGATGCTAGAGAACACTTGACACACTTTTACAGTTTGAAAATTAAACCCGGGCCCCCAGAATCTTACTGTTGTGCTTTCTCCACGACTTACTCTACAGAAAAAGCATGCATAGGTCACACATCCTTGAAGATACAGTTTTCTAATGTGTAAACAGTTGGGAGTGCTGTCATTCCCATATCAGGTGGTAGTGAAGATGGCATTGCACCCAGCATGTGGAATACAAGGTTTGTTCCAGTGCTATCCTGTCCTGTGAAGGAGACCCTGGGGAGATGGAGAGGTGTGTGTAGGATCAGCAAATGGGGTTCTTTCCCAGAGCACAGAGTCATAGGGCATCTTGGTGAGAAAAGGAAGTGGGGCTGGCTTGGAAGTATGATTTTTTTTTCACTTTTCTTTTTTTCTTTCTTTTTTGTTCTTTCTAGTTTATTTTTTAACATAAATTTTATTGAATCTTTGTGATTTTCATATCATGCATTCTAATCCTACTCATTCCCTAGTCCTTTCATGTCCTCCTTTCACCCCTTTGTAGTCTCCCCTTACACACACACACACACACACACACACACACACACACACACACACACACACACAATAAAATAAAAAAATAAATATTAGAAAACAAAAGGGAAAACAAACAAAAACCATCTTGCTGACCCCTCTGGGCAATGATCTGCTCCTCTAGCAGCAGCAGCCTTCTGTGCACTGTACCATTCTGCTCCTGTCTTTCCTGCCTCTCCATCACACATTCGTTCGTCATAGTGGCATTGGAAGTTGTCATGTGTCACATAGTGTTTTGCTCAGTTTTACTTGGGAATGTTCACTGGTGTGAGTCGTTAGCCTAGTTCAAGGCCTCTGGTTTCTGCTATACCATCAATGCTGGACCCTGTCTGAGACTCCACTCAGATATCCATCCAGGGCCAGCTCTCTCACATCACCCTAGCTAGGGGTGGGACCAGCTTTCCCCATACCCATATCACTGCTGGCACCACCATGCACCGGCCAATGAAGGGTAAAGCCAAATCAGCTCTTCCCTCAGACATCGACATGGTTTCAGGGTCCAGTATAGACCATGGACATCCACATGTAACATGAGCCACAGCATCATCATAAACCCCTGTTGCAGAACGGCCATGGACACAGACTTGGAGGCCTCTCACAGCAGGCTGTTCCTTGGCACTGTTTCTACTTCTGCCTTTCTTCATAGCTCACAAAATTCTCTACATCTTGCCACACCTCATCCTCATGCTCCCTGTTTGTCAGTGCATGCTTCTGCAGTGCTTGCTCTAGATATACTCTCTCTCTCTCTCTCTCTCTCTCTCTCTCTCTCTCTCTCTCTCTCTCTCTCTCTCTCTCTCTCTCTCTGCCTCTCTCTGCCTCTATCTGTCTCTATCTTTGTCTCTCTGTGTCTCTGTATGTGTGTCTCTCTCTCCCCGCACCCCCCTCCCGCTTATTAATTGTATTTGTTTCCATTGTGACCATTCTGGTCTTTTGTATTTCAATATTCTGTTTGGATAAACCATTTATCTAAAACAATTTAGATAAACCAAATTAAAACAGTGCAGAACTGTGAGTAAAGTGGTGGGGTGATGAGTATTTCCACGAATTCCTTGGCCTCACACATCTCTGACTTCTATCTCTAGTGCTTTCCTCTAGCTTTAACACCTAGGAACCATAGCAGCTCACAACTATCTGTAACTGGAGTTCCAACACCCTCTACTGGCCTATGTGTGCACATGATTGCCATTCCTGCATTTAGGAGGCCAAGACAAGGGGATATTGAGTTTGAGGCCAGACTGGGATACATAGGGAAATTCTTGTATGTTTTACTTAGTACAACATCTGACTTAATTTACATGGTTTCATGTGCATTTAATATGCTATAGAATATTGTTTTGTCTTAGAATGATTCCTTGGCTTTTCTGTGTTCTTACAGTACATCTCCACTTGATCCCTCCATGTGATTTCTGTCAAAGTACTGGGACCTCTACATAGTGTCTCCAGGCTCCCTGGGGTTCAGGATAATGACCTGGCCTCTAGTGGGGTAAGGAGCCTACGCCAGAGATGTGGGCCAGGATATGGTGATTTTCCACTTTTCTAATAGCACTTGCATCACATCCGGTCACTCTTCCTTCCGGGGCTCTATTTTGCTCAGAACCATTGTTGCTATGCAACGGCCTGCCTCTGAGCTCAGAGCATGAGTCAGGGAAATTGGTACAAGCACTACATTCTTGGCATCCTGGACAGCAAATATCAGAGCGTAGGTAGGGAGGATGTGTGGGAAGCCTTAAAAAATAATTCTATGTTGTATTGGTGGAGGGCTTCTTAGAAGAAATCATGTCTGTAGGTGACACTATAGTGGAACAAAGCAGGAAAGTTGATAGTCAATAAAAATGGATAATACCAATATGAAAAGGAATATGTTTAATGCATATGTAATATTTTAGAAGCAGGACATGACATACACTCACTCTCTGTACTGTTTTGTGTATTATTTTAAGGAATATATGATTTGCTTTCTTTTTCCAAAATTAGAGGCAAAATATTTAAGAAGAGCCAAAATAATTTTCTCTTAAGAAGGCTCAGGCAAGCACTCAAATAGTCCTGAGAAGTAACTAGAGAACTAGCCTAAAGATATCAACCAGAATTTCTTAAACATTCATTCACTGGCAGAAATCCTTCTATGTCCATCACAGTTAAGCTCTCTAAACCCAAAGATAAGAGGTTCAGCATCTCTCTAATAGGAAGAAAAAACTGAACCTATGTGTGTATATGTGGTTATAGAATTTAAGTCCCAGAAAATATAGTACATATGATATCATGTTTCAGTTATAGTCAAATACATAAATACACATACACACAAGACAAATATGCACACAAACTATGTTTGCATTATTAGTTTTCTGTGGTTTGGGTCTGAGCAAGTGCTCTACCACTGTGGTAATGCCTAGGCCTGAGGAAGCTAATTTACTTCTTTTTCCCATGAAAAATATGGTTTGTACCCATTGCAAAAATAGTAACTGTGTCTGTGTGTCATTATCATGAGTCAACACATTTTTCTGTAAATTATTACTTTATATATTTTCCTTATTACAATATTTAAAGATAAGGTAATGGATGTTTATAAAAAAAGAGGTGCATATGATTATACAATATTTTATATACATATAAGGTAAGGCAGAAGTGATCTGTAGAAAGGTTATTACTGGGGCTAGTAGATGGGGAAACTGATTAAAAGAGTGCAAAACTGTAGCTATCCAAATTAGCCTAGATATGTTGCACATAGCATAATTATACTGTAATTAATAATGCAGTATAATAATAAAGGTAGCATTTATCTTTCCATGCATATATACCATGTTTTGGTAGTGAGAACAGTTGAAATACAGTCTGAAAAAATTTCCAAATTATACTACAATTTTTAAGGGTCTCACTATGTACCTCTAGCCATCCTGAAACACTCTATGCAGATCAGGTTAGCCATGAACTCACAGAGATGTGCCTGCTTATGTCTCCTACATGCTGGGATTAATGGCATGTCCCTCCATGCCTGGCTGAATTATACTATGAGTTGTAAACTGTCAGGAATTAAGTTGACGTCTTCTCTGTTTATGTTTTGTGTTTCTATTTTGTGATACATGCTAAGCAAGCAATCTATCCGTGAAATGTATCACCTACACTTCAATCTTTAATCTGTTTTAAAATATTGGGAAGGGGCATACTGCAATTTAAGAATCCAAATTCTCCAAAAGAATTTAAATATTTGGTATGTAGCTATCCAATTTTCTCAGCAACATTTAGTGAGGAGACAATGTTTTCTCAATTGAGTTCTTGGCAGCCTTGTTTAACATTGCTAGCCATCAGAACAAGGCAGAGCAAAACTACTGTAAGGTTCTGTGTCACACTAGACTGACTTGAATTCATCGTGGAATCAAATAACAGAAATGGTGGGAGCATGTGGGGGAAAGGATCTCTTATTCACTGTTGGTGGGAATATAAGCAGGAAGAGCCCCTGTGGTGGTTTGAATAAGCATGGCCCCCATAGGCTCTTACCTTTGAATAGTTGTTTCCCAGGTGTTGGAACTGGTTGGGAAAGATTAGCTGGGCCCTTGTTGGAGAAGTGTGTCACCAAGGGTGGGCTTGGACTTTTAAAAGACTCAAATGTCATTCTCCTTATGCTCTCCACTTCCTGTCTGAGGATCTAAATGTGAGCTCTGAGCTGCAGCTCCAGCACCATACTGCTCTGCTTGCATGTGTGCCTGCTGCCATGCTCCCATGCTCCCATGCCATGGTTGTGGTCAACTCCGATCCCCCTGGAACTGTAATACCCAATAAAAGCTTCCTTCTATAAATTGATTTGGTCATAATATTTTATCACAACAACAGAAAAGTTACTAATATAGCCATTATAAAATCAGCGTTGGGGCTGCTCAAAAAGTGAGACATAGGACTACTGTATGATTCAGTTATACCACTCCTTGACATATATTCAAAGAGCCTGACAGAGATACTTGTTCAACCACGTCCTTGGCTGTTTATATAGCTAGGAAATGGAGTCTGCCTTGATGTCCGTCAAATAATGAATGGACAAAGAAAATGTAGTGTATATATATACAATGAAATTTTATTCAGTAGTTAAAAGGTGAATTGCTCAAGACAAAGGAAGACCAAAGTGTGCATGAATCAGTCCTTCTTAGAAGGGGGAAAATATTCATAGGAGGAGATATAGAGACAAAGTTTGGAGCAGAGACTGAAGCAATGGCCATTCAGAGCCTGCCCCACCTGGGGATCCATCCCATATACATTCAGCCACCAAACCCAGACAATATTGCTGATGCCAAGAAGTATGTGCTGACAGGAGCCTGATACAGCTGTCTCCTGAGAGGCTCTGCCAGAGCATGACGATTACAGAGGTGAATGCTCCCAGACAACCAGTAACTGTGAACAGGGTTCTCATTGGAGGAGTTAGAGAAAGGATTGAAGGATCCAAAGGGGCTTGCAACACCTTAAGAACAATAATGCCAACCCCCCCAAAAAAAACAAAAAACAACAACAACAACAAAAAAAGAGAACAATAATGCCAACCAACCAGAACTCTCAGGGACTAAACCACCATCCAGAGAGTACAAATGGACAGACCCATGGCTCCAGCTGCATATGTAGCCAAGGATGACCTTGTTGGGCACCAATGGGTGGAGAAGCCTTTGGTCCTGCCAAGGCTGGAATCCCCTCCCCAGTGTAGGGGAGTGTCAGGGTCAGTAGGTGGGAAAGGGTGGGTGGAGGGGGTGGGGGAACACCCTCATAGAAGAAGGGGGAGGGGGAGGGGGAAGGGGGTTTATGGACGGGAAACTGGGAAAAGGGATAACATTTGCAAAGTAAATAAATTAAAAAATCAATAAAAATGTATTAAAAAAGTAAATTGCAGGTAAATAGAGTTCAGGAAAAAAATTATATGGAAAGAAAAAACATGGGCCACTAAAGAGAATACTGCATATTTTTTCTCATATGTACACTCTAATTTTAGATATTTATATTTGTATGGTTAACTTGGAAATCCTTTAGAAGCAAGGAAAGAAGAAAAGGGCCATATTGTGGTGAGTATGATTTAAGGGGCAAGGGAAGGATGCCAGAATATAAGTTTTATGAGATTAGGGAAAGATAATGGGGGTGAAAAGGTTTAATCAGGGGTATGGGTGAAGGAAAAGGGAAATTGGGAGGGTTAACCAACAAGATCAGTATATAAAAGTCATATGGAAACCTACTGCTTTATAAGGTAACTAAAAAACAAAGCTAAGAAGAAGACAAGATAGAGATCCTTTGGGACTGGATAATGCGATTCTAAAAAGCCATGAGTTATTAAATAAAATCCAATTGCCAAGTGTGGAATATTTCCTTATGAGCTGTTGGCAAGGGAAGCCTCAGAGGTCTCTTGCCATTCCTCTCGGTTGCCCACAGAATAGATGATGATAAAACCCCATTGCTGACATATGTTGATTGCAAGACACAGAGAAAACAAGCTAGAACTGAACTGAAAGCATCCTTCCTGTTAGCTAGCCTTCATTATGATGTCAGGTGCTATACAGACTGCTAGGGGAGAAAAGGGATGGGCAGCTAACGAACCTGTGAACCTGCAGAGCTACCATACTAATCTGCTAGGTGAAATGCGCCCACTGGTGTAACAGCACAACTGGAATGATTAGGTTTGAGGCAAGCTCAGTTCAAACCTGGAACTGTAAATCTGATCAAAACCCCATGGTTTGGGATGTCATCGTCCCTAGTGAGGAACTTATTCTACTGTTCTTTGTTTAAATCGCCATGATATCAAACTGCCTTGTGAACAGCTATGTTTCTTACCCCTACATAAATGCTACCTCCAGATTTCAACAGAGATTCTTTCAGTGAACAGTGGGGATACCAACTACCAGATTTTCAAAATAACATCAAGTTCATGCTTCAAGAATATGACATTTTAAGTTCTGTATTCATAGGTTCACATTGCTTTCCTACTCAGCTTGGCCCCATGAAGCCACTGATCTGTGATTGCAAATTATTTTTGACTTTTTTTTAGAATTCTATGTAAACAGAAACACCAAGACTGAGTATTTTCAGTGAGAAACATATTTTATAAAAGTTTATACCACTATGATACTTTGGGTTTTATACATATGTATAATTTATTGTGATTATTTTAATTTCCAATTATCCTGTATCATTCCTTTTCCTTTCCTTCTGAACTACTTCCCAACTCATCCTTCATGGTTCGTGAGAAGACACTCCATCCCACAGCAACCACTAACAGTAATGAGCTCCTCGGGAAGTGGTAGGGCTTTGTGGGGGCTTTCTCTACTAATGACAAAATGTTGGAGGGTTCAGCCTTGTGCTGGTATCTATCAATGGCTACTTTGTATTCCTGATTGCACTGTTGTGCCATAACTGGATAACAGTATTTCCTAGCACCTTTCCCCATCTTCTGGACCTCACATTTCTTCTGCCCTTCTGATGTTCCTTGGAGTCTTGGGTATATATGACATAGATGTCCCATTTAGGGATAAGTGCTTAACACTCACTTTCAGTGTGACTTTTTAAATGATTTGGCATCTTTTATTCAACCTATGGAATTTTAGGCACACACACACACACACACACACACACACAAACACACACACACACACACACACACACACACACACACACACACATATATATATATATATATATATATATGTAGTGTTTACTCTTTTTATGGCAACTTGTTTTCCAGAACGTGCACAAATTGTTGTCTCAGTGTCTGAGGGAAATTTAATCTAGAGCAGATGAAGATGGTAAAATCTGTGGCTGCTCATATGCCTCATATGCATACATGTTAAAATCCTCCTCTATATTTTAAATCATCTCCAGATTACTTATAATGTCAAGTCTATGGTAATAATTGTTATATTATATTGCTTTGTGAATAGAGACAAGAAAAGCCAAGACATGCTCAGAACAGATGGTATGTTTATAAAAATAGTTTGGATTCACAGTTTGTTGAATTCACAGATGTGGAACCTGGACATATGGCGTGTCAACTCTACTACAATTTATTCTACCCATCCATCTGTTGAGGAAATTTTGCCTTATTTTCAATTTATGGTTCTTGTAAATAAAGCTGCTAGGAACATTTGGCTTTATATCTTTCTGTGGACACATGATTTCTTCCTGTGTGGTAAATACTTAGGAGTACAAAAGCGTGGTCATATGTACATTAAAATATAGACATTGTAAAAAATTGCTAAAATGTTTTCCAGAGTGACTATAAATTTTCATTTTCCCCTGGCAGTGTACGACAGTTTTGTCGTCTATAACCTGGCCCATCTTTATTATGGTCACACCTTTCACCTGAGACCATTCTCAAGGGAGAGAAGAGGGAATTTTTCTATTTTTTATTTACATTTCCCTGTTGATAAATCATGTACAGCATGTGTTTATGTTTTTGTCTGGTATTTGTATATCTTCTTTTAAACAGCATATTTTCAAAACTTTTACCCAGTTACTTAGTGAAGTGTTGTGTCTCATTGATCGTGGTAAGACACTGAAGATTTATCAGCTGTACAATTTGTCGACACATAGAGAAGATGCACCTAACCCTCAAGAGACTGGAGGCTCCAGGAAGTTCAGAGGTCTGGTGGTGTGGGGACATCCTTGTAAAGACTGGGGGCACGGAGGTATGGGACGTGGAACAGTTGGAGGGTCGATAGGGAGGGGAATAAAATCTGGAGTGTAAAAATAAATACATAAATAAATAATATATAATAATACATAATAATAAACAATTTGTTGACATAGGATGTAATAGTGCTTACTCTAGGCAAAACAAGGGCAAAGAGATTTTGGGAAATTTATCTTCTTGCAAAATTTCACTTTTTACACATAAAACAATTTTCTTTTTGCCCTCCTCTCCTAACTTCAAGATAGCTACTATTGCATATTTTGTTTCTACATATTTGAACACCCTATGTATATCATGTATGTAGAATAGTGCAGTATTTGTCTTTTGTGACATGCTTATTTCGTATTATATTTCCAAGTTCCATTATATTATAATATATGATAGTATTTCATATTAATAACTTTAAAAATTATTAGATTATATTTATTGATTATATTGTACAAAGTTCAAACCATCACATAAATGACTAAACATAGAAGTCCAACCTGCTGGGTCTGTTCAGTGTTATTTTATGTATATGTTTTTAGGGTTCACCCATTGGTATTAGAGAATCAATTTGGGAACTCATTCTTCTCTCACTCTCAGTAGTTGTTTGTAGTTCTTAATATAGGAATAAGAGACCTATGACATATCCCCCATCCATGTTTGGCTGTCAGTTGGTGTAATCATCATTCAGGTCTTGTTTAGAGAGATAGTGTTTAGAGTTCATATGTGAGATGTCTCTGTCTTATATAGTATACAGCCTCCCAGCAGACATCCTAGTCCTCTAGCTTTTACAATATTTCTTCTCCTTGAGCCTGAGGTAGGTTCAGAGTTCTACTGCAGATGTTATCAGTTACAGCTGGGCACTCCATGGTCAGGTTTTTCTTCATTTAGACTAGTTGTGACTTTTTATAATGTTTTCCAACTGTTGAAAAGAAGAACTTCTTTGATAAAAATCTCTATCTTTAGTAAAGTGGTGGTAGTAGGTTCTCCTCTCATTGGTGTTCATAGGCATCATGATTGGGTAAGATTATTGATTACTTTCCTTGCTCGTCAGCTTCCCTAGAACCTTCTGGTGCTGCAAAAAGATGGTCCTCCAGGAGGAGGTTTTTAAATCAAATCCAGCTTAGATCCTCTCTGTCTTTTTCTGAAGTATGTGTTGTCTCCAACAATAGTGATCTCCCTTCAGATTCTGCTAAGCAACTAAGGGCTTATATAGTTTGAGGAGTTTTCGACTCACTTTACCAACAACTTGAAAGAACATTTATTATGCCTGACAGTGTTTTGTGTTGAGGTTGTGGTTGTTGTTGTTGTTGTTGTTGTTGTTGTTGTAGTGGTGGTGGTGGTGGTGTTGGTGTTGGTGGTGGTAGTGGTTTTGTTGGCTTTTTGTTTTGTTTTGTTTTCAGAGAGTCTATGCCTCTTGGAGGCGAGCAGTATCATAAAAAGTATCATAACTTCATTTAAACAAATCTCTCTCTCTCTCTCTCTCTCTGTGTGTGTGTGTGTGTGTGTGTGTGTGTGTGTGTGTGTGTGTGTGTGGGTTTTCTGTAGGGTGATGCTTTGTGTTTTCTTCTAGGACTTTCAGGTTTCTCATTTAGGTCTTTGATCCATTTAGTTTTGTGCGAGGTGATAGATACCTAATTTCATTTTTCTGGATGTGGTGATTCAGTTTTCCCATTCGGTGAATATGCTTGCTTTCATCCAGCATATGCTTTTTGCACCTTGTCAAATATTAAATGGTTGAAGAACTGTGTACTCATGTTTGGGTCTCCATGTCTGTTTTTGTGCTGGTACAAATCTATTTTTATTCCTACAGCTCTGTAATATGTCTTGAATTCTGTAATAGTCCCTACACCAATGTTTTTGTTTTTCTGCATTGCTTTGGCAATTAAGAGTCTTTTATGGTTCCATATACATTTTAGGATTTTTTTTCCATTTCTTGAAATGATTATAATTAGGATTTCATTGATTTTGTAATTGCTTTTGTTTAAATGGTCATTTTCACAATATTAACTTCTACCAGTTTAGTTTGCTGTATTTTTTGTTAAGATGAAGAAAAAGACATTTATTGAACCCTGTCAGATGGTAGTGATTAATAAGTAAAACCATATATATTTTATTTAACTGATAATTATGTATAATCAGTCTTTTTGTCGTGAACTAAATTATATTTACTTAAGAAAAATAAAGGGGAAATTATTATTATTATTATTATTTTTTTACTTTTTTTTTTTTATTAACTTGAGTATTTCTTATGTGTACATTTGGCAAACATCCCCCTTCCCCCCCCCTTCCCTAATGGGTGTTCCCCTCCCCACCCTCCCCCCATTGCCGCCCTCCCCCCGACAGTCTAGTTCACTGGGGGGTTCAGTCTTAGCAGGACCCAGGGCTTCCCCTTCCACTGGTGCTCTTACTAGGATATTCATTGCTACCTATGAGGTCAGAGTCCAGGGTCAGTCCATGTATAGTCTTTAGGTAGTGGCTTAGTCCCTGGA